>NW_025776353.1:0-234390 GCF_021130785.1 Homalodisca vitripennis
GAAGTACGTTTTTAAAATCCTCGAGGAATCATCAAAAATGAAATGTTCGACACTTTTTTAAACTTCAGTTTAAGTAATATAAAGCCCTCAGAAATCAATTACATACAGCTTATGAAGGAAACAGTGATTTTTTCCCGGACATTCTGCCATCGTTAAGTGAAACAAGGGGGAAAAACAGTAAACACTACGTTTCGAGATCTGCAAGTCCTGATCTTCTTCTTCAGGTAAAGAAGACTAACCATAATACATAATTACAAAGAACTAGGTTAAATATAAACACAAAATCTTACTCAAAAGCGTTGTGGCACGCCCCTGAAGTCAGGAATCACAACCTACATGTTGTATGGTCAACTTCACTAACACTAAAGACAATTGCCACTTAATAAAAAAAAAAAAAAAAAAAAAAAAAAAAATAAAAAAAACTATACAAAACACCAATCATTAAACTAAACTACCGGAATAAACAGGTTACCACAATATGTCTTCACTCTCGTCTACTAAACCATATTACGTACTGCACCCAGGTAAGGGGTGTAGCCCAATGGTTAATTCGTGAACGGCCCGGCTAAAACAAGATGGCAGGAAAATACAAGGGGAAGCGGGAACAGGAATGGTGCCCCTTTCGTTATTATTGGTTTCATCGCGAGATGAACTTCTTAAAACCATATTGTGGAAAGCATCCGCATTGGTTTAGTTGCAAATATCCGAATTCCGTATTGATACTTTTGGTCATTTCCTCTATTAGTTCATTTTTTAGAATTGGGCAAACCAAAGCGGCCTAATCTCGGACTGATGGGTTGACTGATTGGTTTGGTCCTGCCCAATTTAATGTATGCTTGCCATCAATTAAATTATCTCTTTTGACAATGAAATTGTGGTTCCCGATGTATTTATGTGGGCTTCATCCCAATTCTATATGATGGTCTTCGGACCAACAAATGGTGGTGCAATTTTTGACTTTTTCTGTGAAAAACCGCTTTCGTCTGTGTTTTTCTTTTGTGTTTCCTTTTTATCCTTAATGTTTAGTGGTCTTTTTTTGGTCTCGGCCTATGTTAATTCCCCGTATTGCAGACTACATTTTATACTGTAAAACACAGTTTTTTTGGAATCCTGATGTGCCCATTTTTGTGGTTTTGTTTTTACGAGACTTTGTCCTAAGAGTGTTCGTGTTGTTTTAAAAACGTGCGGTTCTAAATGTTGTACTTTCTACCCTACTCTTCTTCTATGATTTTCCTCCGATAATCCCGGCACATAAGGGATTTGAACATAAAACGCAAATATTATCACAATCTCCCTGTTTTTCCTGACTCAGGAATGAAAAAAATTTTTTCTTCCTGAGTTCGTTTTGCAACTTATTAATTACTAATTGAGGGTATCCATTGCTTCTGAGATCCGATTCAATTTTCTTAAATTCTTCTTTTAGTCCATCTTTATCTGAGCACAAGCTCTTTGCTCTATCAAAACAACGAGTAGGCTACTCCTTCTTTGACAGATTTTTGATGGTTGGATTGATAATTTAAATATTTTCCTGTGTGTGTTATCTTTCGAAAAACAGTTGTCTTAAGGGACATCCCTATCTCTTAATACACACACATCCAAAAAGGGAAGCTTGTTTTGGACTTCCACTTCCATTGTGAGGCGGATGGAAGGAGAAATACTATTAATGTGATTCAAAAAATTATTTAATTCAATGTCTCCATGAGAAAAAATAACAAAGGTATCATCCACATACCTCCACCAAATCTTCGGTTTGAACTGAGCTGAAGCCAAAGCTTTTCGCTCGAATTCCTCCATAAAGATATTGGCGAAAATAGGAGACAGTGGAGAACCCATTGCCATCCCCTCATCTTGACGGTAAATTTTACCCTCTAACTCAAAATAATTGCATTGAGTGCATAGTTCTAACAGTTCCATAATTACTGGCACGGGAAGTTTAGTTCTATCCTTTAATGTTTGGTCTTCTTTGAGACGTGATTTTAATAATTCCGAGAGTTTCTGGAACTGGTACATTTGTAAATAGACTTTCGACATCAAAACTTACCAGTTTGTCAGTTTCAGTCAACTTTAGGGATTTTGACTTCTCTACGAAATCCCTGGAATTTTTGATGAAAGAGTCAGTTTTTCCTACCAATGGTGTTAAGATGTCCAAGAGGACTTTAGACAATTCCCTGCAAGGTGAATCACGAGAACTAATGATGGGCCGGAGAGGGATGGTAGGTTTGTGGATTTTTGGGAAGGCCATACATATGGGGGATTTTGGAGTGGTGAGGAGTTAATTTAGATCTAAATTTATCTGAAAAAAATTCTTTATGTTTTCTTAAGGTGTTTGCTACTTTGCGTTCAAATGAATCAGTCGGGTCTTTATTTAAAACTATATATTTGCCAGTATTTAAAGTTTCCGCAATCTTTTCTTTATACGCTACTGAGTCAAGTACCACAGTAGCGTTGCCTTTGTCGGCAGGTAAGATTTTGACCGTGTCATCTTTCCCAAGGATCGACCTGGCCTTTTTCTCCTCTATTGTTAAATTGGGTTTTGTGGGAGGAATTTTTCTGAGTAAAAGACTGGCCTCGCAGCGGAAGCGGTCACCCTGTTCCTCAGGTAACTGTGAAACAGCCGACTCAATTCCAGTTACGAAATCCAGTGCCTTTACCGATTTTTGTGCCACAGAAAAGTTTAAACCCTTGGATAATAATGATATTTCCGCTTCATTCAGGATTTTCGAAGAGAGATTGATTACGTTTTTATTATTTGCATCCGTATTCACGTTACCATCCTTAGGGCAAATCACATTTTTTAGGCCTAATTTTTTCCAGTTTGGAGATTTTCTTTTTCTTATCTGTTTCAGAAACTTTTATACATCTATTTTGGATGCTTTCGAGAATGTTGTTGAATTCTGTACCGATCAGTGTTTTTAATTCAGTTTTTTTACACTCAATACTATTTTGGAGGAGGTATTTTTCACGATGATGATATGCAATTCTTTCTTTAAGTAAAGATTTAGAAGCAGAAGACAAAATTTTACTGGCTTTCCTACTATGAAAAGGAGTTTTTTAGAGTTTAAACCCTATAGGCATAAGGTCTTGAACCTTACATTTATGCAAGAAAGTTAAATGATTAATGTGTTTAGTTAATTTTAAGATGCAAGCTCTCAAGGTCTTTGATTTGTTTACTGGTTCCGGGTCCGTACCGAGAATCAATTCTTTGTTTGAAGGTTATTTTTGACGATGGAAGGATTGTGAAAGGAAACAGGATTTTTCCGGACATTTGCCATCGTTAAGTGAAACAAGAAAACAGTAACACTACGTTTCGAGATCTGCAATCTGATCTCTTCTTCAGGTAAAGAACTAACCATAAATACATAATTACAAACTAGGTTAAAATAAACAAATCTTACTAAAGCGTTGTGGCACGCCTGAGTCAGGAATCACAACCTACATGTTGTTATGTCAACTTCCACTAACACTAAAGACATGCACTTAATAAAACGCACTGGTTAGTAGACGAGTGAAGACATATTGTGACCTGTATTCCGTAGTTTTAGTTTTAATGATTGGTGTTTTGTATAGTTTTTTTTTTTTTTTTTTTTTTTTTTTTATTAAGTGCATGTCTTTAGTGTTAGTGAAGTTGACATACAACATGTAGGTTGTGATTCCTGACTCAGGCGTGCCACAACGCTTTAGTAAGATTTGTTTATTTTAACCTAGTATTGTAATTATGTATTATGGTTAGTTCTTTACCTGAAGAAGAGATCAGATTGCAGATCTCGAAACGTAGTGTTTACTGTTTTCTTGTTTCACTTAACGATGGCAAATGTCCGGAAAAATCCTGTTTCCTTCACAATCCTTCCATCGTCAAAAATAACCTTCAAACAAACAACAGCTTAAATATTTTAATTCCAGTAGTCATTTTACTAAAATTATTCTAAAAGATGTAGTACATCCATTTTTAAATTTATTTCAGGAAACATGATATGATTCAACATACCACAGTTTTGTACGTGATTAGTTGTACATGTTAATAGAAGTATAAATAAATATGAAAATACACTTTTGGAGACATTTTAATGACAAATTTTAGTCCTAGAAATAAATTGCCCGTAATAACTCACTCAGATGTCCTCACGGTTCGGAGATTAGCGATACGCCTGAACTGTCGTCCACGAGATTTTAATGATGAACTTCCTTCAGCAAAATGTGCAGAGGGCCATATGTAATGACTGCAGCAATTATAATTATTTTAAGAGTAGAAACTTACTCGCATGAATGTAGCAAATTCAATTAGGTTTCCACTGTAATTAAAAGACATAATGATATATTTTCAAGGTGTAACAAATTTTAAATTTGTGCTTACACTTTTTAATTGGCAATTTGTTATTTTTATGTTGAAGATTAGGTCTATTAATTAAAACGTGTTTAAGAGTAAGACTCGAAATAATCGACTAAATACAAGTAGTTTATTCATGGAGGTATTGTATTTAACATCAATTAGTATTATACAATTCTAATAAAAGAGCGTGATGGCCTCAGAAAAATCATAAACAAAACCGCAAGAGCTTTGCTGAAGTTTAAATTAAGCGGTTAGCATAACTTGGCTTTTAACAACTCCACTCCATCCCAACTACTTTTTCACATGACACGCTTTTTACAAGACTACAACCAATTTAAGATCCTTTGTTATAGCATTCAGCTCTAGTTCACCCTCCTTTTTGGTGCAGCGCTGCAGCGTCTTAAATCAGAGGCAGAGTATATTATTTTGAGCTTCTTCGTCGCCGACTATTTTAGGATCCCTTCAAAATAACGTTTCCAGCAGACAGATTTCAGAGGTTGCACTTAACTGTAGCAAAACTCAACACGGTGAATCCATCTTTCCCACCATGGCTACTTTATATGTACAAAACTTGGTAGCTCCACCATGCTTTGGGATTGGTTCTTAAACATAGTAGGGCATTCTAATATGTACCTGATGAGATAATTATAATACCTCTTGACCTATAATCGCACTCTATTTAGTAGTCTAGGGGTCTAAGATGTGCAAATGACGAACATGTCTACAGATTCCAATAGTCAAGTCTGTGACAGTGTCACACTGTACAGGAATTAAAGCCAGTATCCACACTGAATACATAAATTAATTTTATATCTAACATATATATAATTTGTAAACGTATACTATGAAATCAGTCAAAAACCACTATGATCTCATACACATACGCAAAAGACAACAAGGCTAATTTTTGTTCAAAGAAAGATGTGTTTATCCGATAATTTCATATAGGATATATATATAATGTATAGGCAATAAATTATACATTAAACGTATGAGATGAAAATGTTTTCATAATAAATAGCATTTTATATTTTATTATAATAAAATAATGTTTATTTTTTCCATTATAAAAGCAAATGAAATGTAACTGTTTAGTGGAATCCAATGGCTATAATGAGAAAAGGAGTTACAGATAAGTATCATGAGTTTATAAAGTATCATAAAGTGAGGTTTATCATATTCCATACTCTATTCAACTGAAGCATGATTTTATCACCATTACGGTATAGTTATGTCTCTTTCGATAAATAAAAAAATTGTGTTTTAATTATTTAATCGCATGTCTGTTTGAATAAGTTGGATCACGCTGTGGGTCATTATTCATAGGTTGTAGGTCATATTGTAAGTTAGATCATTATTATTATAAAATAAAGTTTAATATCCCATCCTTGTAAATCATAATACCGATTATCTGAGATCGCCTTGGTTTGATTGCACTCGTATAATTCCTCCTCCATTGTCTTCAGAGCTGGTAAATCGCAATGTAAAAACTGTCCAATATCAAATCTGTGAAGCACCAATACAGCTGCTAAGTCTCCAGACCGCAATTGTACAGCTGATGTCTGACGTCATCACATAGCTCAGCTCTTCGCATTGCCTGGGGTTCTTTATATTCTGCTTTATTACAACCGCAAAAAATCGCTATCTCGTAGTAAAATTCCAGTAAGTCAAAAATAAACAAAGCAGTACAGTATTATTGTTTACCTCTACAACTTTGCGTTGGAGTCTACAATTTACTTGACATAGGAACAATACTATTTAAGTGCTCAATACTCTCTACATTAGATTTAACGTCATTGGTGCGTACTGTAATGTCTGGATAAAAAAACGGCCATATTAGGCGTTATTAGCTTGAAATGTATGTAGCCTAATGAGTATTAAAGTATGTTTGTTTTCCATAAAACCAAGAATGTAGGGACATATTTCGATGAAAATCAGCGTTTTATTTGTTATCAACGTGTGTGGTTTATCATGATGTCAGCAGTACAATTAGGATGATTTGTTAAATTAGGCTAATTTCCCCTTTTTGATTTGTGTGAGTTTTGCAAATGTTACAACTCCCTGATTGGTCTCTCTAAACTAAAAGTCTACCTAAAGATTAATACTTTGTTTAAAGATTTTACTTGGCGATGGAAGTTTTTGAACGTATAACAGGATTTTTACTATCTTCATATGTTATAAAACGTATAACACAACCTTTCGGTGTTTGGAATCAATCCTGTTCGTCAGGTGGAGGGCATTAATAATTCATACAAAAATTAAGAAGAAAGTAAACGTAAGAAAAAGGGTTCAAAAAAACACCCAAAAGCTGCTTGAAGTCTAGTTCAGTCGTTGTCACTGCACAGACTGCAAGTCTCGAGCACAAATCACAAGTAAGAGAAACACAATCACACATCACACTAGCACAGGCTACAGTGGCTTAATAACAAGAATGATGATGTCGGTTCTTTCATCGGCATCGCGTAGTGTCGTCTGAAGCAATGGGACAGAAGGCTATGGTCAGGAGGGGGAGGGTAAAGGCAAGCCATTTCCGGTCCTATGTTTTGGTCCTACAACCACGACACTAAGGTCTAGGACAGCTGGATATTATCGATAGGAATAATAGTATTATACTATTATGCATAATATTATATATATTATCTATAACTATAATAGGATTATATGGCTCTTAACAGTACTTTATTCCTAAACTTACTTAGAACCATCATCAGATATATGAGAAGTGAATATTACCAAATCGTGTGTGTTCACTGTAGACAATAGAAGCTAAGGAACTACTTGCTGCTTTGCTGCTGGCAGTGCAATACGGAAGTTCCCTCTGGCAAACTTTAACCCACTTCTGTTGCAACTTAATGAATCCACTTTGTTATATTCTGGTGCTCTAGGCTAAAGTGTAACTACAACTAAAGAATGGCTTTTAAACTTAATTATAACTAATTTGGGTAAACATGAGTAAGCTTGAACTATATTCAGATCTATATAAAGTCCGATGTATTAAGATTTAGTTTCTGCTTGTTTTTAGAGTGTTCGAATGTAAACTAATCTGGTATTTGGTGAAAAGTAATAATATTCAAAATGAATACCGTCGTTTAGAGTTAAAAATTTTATGGTATCTTAGTTAGTAAATTATTTTACGTAACCACAATATAAATATGTTTTTAACTTACATCAATAATAATCCACACTGAGTTACACACAACAATGAAAACTTTCCTCTTCAGTGTTTAAATCTGATACATTTACATATCGAATATATGGGTCAATATATCACACATTATACGTTTAACTCTCGAAATAACCCGGAATATGGAGCTTCTTCCACGTCTACCACTAAAAGGTAGTTGGGCCTATATTTCTTCACAGTATGTTTGCACACAATTTCGCCGCGAGTATTCTCCCGCCGTGGGCAACATTCAGGGGATTCAGTAGAACTACCTCGGTTATTTTGGTACTTATTGCAATAAGCTTCCAAATTTAACTAAAATATGATAAAAAATAAAGTAAGATAAACGAATCCCGAAAATTCTCAATTTCTATTTGTTTCACTGTGAAAAATTTTTTACTTAGGTACCTATGTAAATATACACTACAAGAATAACCAATTCTGAAACAAATTTAGTAACAGGCGTTAAAAACATTAGGCGTACTTTAAATTTATAACATACATTCATAAAACTAGTGTTGTGTGGTTTTATAGTTTTTGTGTTATTTAAAGACAACAATTATTTGTTAAAACATATTAAAATAGTTATTGTATACTATTATTACTATATTACCATTATGGGTGATTTATGAAAATTAATAGGGTCGGTGTTTTGTAGTCATTTAAAATTATTTTTATTAGTTTTTTTAGTGTACCGATAAAATATGTTTTCATTACATGTATAACACAATATTCTTTTCTTTAAAAATAACTACTGCATACAGGGTTATGCGTCAAGATGCTGCTTACTTTTACCACAAAGTAGTAGTGTGCCACACCACGCGTCACGTAACAGGCTTCGCTAGGGTTGTATACAATATGTCAAATCTGTAATACATTTCATTCTTGAGATACCCAGCGGGTAGATAGACAAATAAACAATCGTACAGAACATAAATTGACATCAAAATTAGGCTCAGACAAATTTCACGCATAGTTTAAATCCTACGATTTAGATCTTTCTCGGGATATCTTCTGACGTGATACATTCATATTTATGTTCATTGGAGTAAATTTCATAGCGGTGTTCAAATAATTAAATTCCAGTGATTAGGGAAGTGAATACAACGCAAGGGTGCGCTGAAATCAAACCCTTGTTACCGAGTTTTATCATTGACTTCCCATTCCTACTAATTTTAATAATGGGAATAAGAATAAATAGTCTGTGTAAAAATATACGCTAATGCTCAGCCAAAACCCATGGAGTGACATACCACCATAATCGAACTCGGGCGTTTCTTATATATAAATAAAGCTTCGTGCAAAAATGTTAAGTCTATAAGATCAGTTCGTTTTTGAGACTTCGTGTAGATGGACAGACATACATTACTTTTCCAGTCTCTCGAGTGGTAGCCTTTACTGAAGCTCAGCCAACTATTAATACACTGTTTAATAAGAAATTTTAAATTATTCAAAATAGTAGTGTCAGTAGCAATGATAGTAAACAATGTGTTAAAAAATTACTAAAAAATGAGTAACTCGGAACGTGGCATTCTCAATTTATTTGTAAACTTAAAATTAGGAAAATTGTTAAAAGCAGGTTGTGTTGTTAAAGGGTTCATTGTTTAAAACGAATATCTTAATCTTAGTATTAACATTAAAACTACAATTTTTTTAAATTTAAGGCTATATCATGAATCAAAACCACCCCCTTCCATAATATCATCCAACTAGCGTCATCATCCTAAACCTGTCTATGTGGGCATTCAAGTAATTAGCATCTAAGCTGTACATATTAGTATACATATTGATTAATACGGGTATTACACATTACTGTATATGTAATTTCAATTTGTAAACGTATCTCGTATTGCATGTACATTATTATAATTAAAGAATTAAACACTAACTCTACTTGGATATATTTATTATTCATATTTACCAAAACTAATAAATTATGAATAAAAACTTGTTTGAGAATTGGATGTGCAAAACATTGGCCTTAATTAAGTAGGAAAAGAAGTGTTTATTATTGTATATACATAAAACAAGGTGTGTTAGTTTCACTATTTACAACTCAAGAATGGCTGTCCCCATTATCATGATGTGTGGTTTGTTACATTCGTCTACATCCCGAATAGAAGAATAGCTATTAAAATATCGTTAAAGTTAACTGAAAAAAGATCAGGTTAAAGAGAGAAAGGTTTTTATGTCATATTATAGATTGAAAGTTCCCGTTAAATGTAATCAACTCTTCTATTTAAACGTTGTTTTATGGCAGCACAACCACTTGTTTACTTAATTTAACCACCATTTTCAACTTGTTTACATGAAGTACTGCAAGCATAGAGTAAGCTTGAAGGTAATAACAATTTTTATTTCTTCTACCCTTTCTGCAACCACTGTTTTTTAACAAAGTAGCAAAATATCTTCTTCGAAAAATAAAGTTTTTGTACAAATATACTTTGAACTTACGCCTTAATAAATTATAAATATGCAGTGCTTGGTCATTACTGTAATGCAGATATCAAACATTAAGTTACGGCTATCTAGCTTTTGATGCAAATTTAAGACTATAAAAACTCACCTTTGATCTTTTTTATTGGAAGTAGGCTTCTGAGACCTTAATATATGTTATACTTCCATGATCGAGGAAATAGACAAAAATAAACTACGGCATAAGAAATATAAATACAAGAAATAAGACTGGAATACTGTTTGTATAATTCAGTTTTGCAATTAAAATTGTACCCAATATTGGACTACAGTGCTTAGATAAAAACCTCTATATATTTTTTTATTGCTATTTTTGAACTATTTTTAAACAGATTATGTAGCTTACGAACAGTTTAACAGCCACTAAGCTGAAGAGATTGCAATAAAACTCTGCAGATACAACTGGATTTAATGTCGTTTTAAAAGTGGGAAATGCTTTCTTCACGGTGTGTAGTAATTACATTATTACTATTTACATTTATGGATGGAATCTTGACTTCTCAAAATTCGGATTTAATTAATTAAATTGTCATTATGTCCTCCTCCGTAGACTAATGGTTATAGACTCGGCTCTCTAACCGAGAGATCACAAGTTCAAATCCCACGGAGGTCCAATCATATACTTTTGACAACAAAACCAGTGAACATCGAAGCCGGCATAGCTAAGACGCTGAGGCATAAGAAAAAAAAGAATTTATCTTTTTTTAACAAAATACACATGATTAAACTCGTGTCATTCGGTAGGTTTCTTCACTCCTTTTTTTGGATCTTATTGTAATATGTCCAAAAAATCTTCTAAAATAGTATCCAAAGAATTTTTTTAATTTCTTTAACAAATGGAACAATTATTACAACCTAAAAACTATTGTATCAACCTTAAAATAGCTATTGTATTTAATCGGTCACTGGCCTTAATAATAAAGCAAAACACTAACGGAAAATCATGGCGACGTATCCTACGACTTGGGCTAATCCAAAACTAAAAATGAAGATGTTGAGTTAAAATAGTAGGAGTATTTTTTTATCTTTCCGATTTTTGTGGTCGTGGTTAACTTAATATTAGACTGGACGTAATGAAAATTAGTGTTTTTTTTTTTAATTTACATTTTTACTCGTATAAATCCAATATAAAACAAAAAGATATAGACAAAAACATTATATGGATTGCTTTATGCATTACAGCATGAAATCACAGTGTATGACAAATGACATATTATTTGTGTGTTATTACAGCCATAACAGACTGTTCATAGAAGCTACACTGTGTTTTTTTTGTACTCGCGCAGGAAGGTTTTAAGTTAAAATATGTTTTATTTTGTAAACTTTCCTTTCTTTCAGAGTTAGATATTGTATATACTATGATACTTTTAGCATTGCATTGCATTACGGGTAGAATTTAAATAGCGAACGCTGAATCTCGGCTACAGGCGGCTACACGTTTAAGCGATGATACGTCGCAGTTCTTTATATACGTTTACGAATTCTCAATTTATAAATATACGTAAACATTTTACAAAAGTTATAGAAATTTGTTCAACTGTGTTCTTCGCCTTCTGCATTGCCGAATATAAAAACCTTATGAGCAATGTAGGATTTTATTTAATTCTGACGCTGTCACGAACTTGACTCCTGGAATCCGGAGTGATGTTCGTCTGAAGTAATCCAACATAAAATTAAGTTAACAATTAGATATTTGCAATCGTTTCGACATCAGAGACATCTAAGCTACAAAACATCTCTTTCATGTGTAACCAGTATCGAATTTTCACTATTCAGACCGACGTGTAATCCAAATTCCAGGAGTCATGTCTGTGACAGTGTCAGATCTCAGACGTTGTTTGTTGTACTACAATGAAGGTAGAACGGAGCTAATCTTAAGAATCGTATTTAATCAACCCTTTCCACCACCATAAGCTACGTGAAATGATGTGAAAACTATAGGAGTTACCTTATCTTCAACTGTGTACAGATTATATTAAAAGGAAACGAAAGGCACATATTTAATAGGCTTAACGCAAGCGAAGCTAATAATTAAGGCGAAAAATGTAGTATTTTATGTATAGCTGTCAGTCTAAAAATATGAATTCGAGAAACGTCCATATCTATTCAGTTTAAAGAGTATCCTAACACAATGTGACGCGTAACAGGTTTCGCTGACGTCACACGCGAGATCTTAATAGTTAAATGAGTTAAGTAAAATCATGTCTTATTTTACCAGGCGAGGTTGGAAGTAAGAAGCCTTCTCTAAATACAAACCGGGGACCAACGACTCCATCATTGACCACCACTTCCGAACCACCATAATGGACATATAGGCGAGCTGTTTCCAAGAACAGGATCGCTCAGCGATCAACTATCCAAGCAGCAGCCACTCTCGATGTAGCTGATTCGGTTATCTTGCGACAACCGCTGTACCCGCTATACTGGACTATTGGCTGTTATTATGTTACGTCTTAAAATCTCATATGATTGTTCTCGTTTTGTTAATAAATTTATTTATTCTGTCATTTTCTTGTTTCCATCACGGTAACCCATAAGACGAATGTATATATGTTCAGTAACACTCATTCAAATCCTAAGAAGAGAGATATGCATCATCGTTGAACTCGATTTTTCTGTATAGAAATGAACCTACATACTAAATTTCAAGTCTGTATGTCAGATCTTTCTCTATAGGTCTTATATCCTGTGGAGATACAGACAGACAGGCAAACTGACAGAAAATGAAGTTTCTAGCCCCTCAAGTAATATGCTTTGCTAACGCTCAGCCAAATAATGACATCCTTTGCAGGTATCTTCCCTCAAGTCCTTAATTTGAGCCTTAGGGATTTGTTGAATGAGCTAAAACCCTCTAAATTGTCTACATGTCCTATGTAAATACATATACATAAAGTTTCACGCTTCGCTACATTACTCTTTATTGATATTTTAATATTCATCCAAAAGGAATCAAATACTTTATTTGCGTTATCCAAAAGTAATCGTACCTTTTCAACAGCTAATAAGTTTCATGTCCTCGAGGGAGACGAAAATTAACTTTGTAATTTAATGAAAGCTGACAGATTTTCAATCATCCGCTGTTGGAATTTTTAATCTAACCTTTTTAAATTGCTGAGTTTTATCGATCGAACAAATACTGCAATATTTAAAAGAGTCAAGCTTTATTCTTCACATTTTTTTGCACATCAGCCCTTAAATATGATTATTGATGAATTATAGTTATGTTATTTGTTATATTATTTTTTTAGAAATTTAAAACTACACTGTTGTAGACTAATTAGTAATAGTAAAAAAGTTTATGCCGAATAGTGTCCTTGGATATTGTTTCCCAATATAGCACGAAAATCATAAATTTAGACGTGGAACTATCTCATTATAACCTTTATAATTGTGTTTTATTTACACGTTTGTCCAATAAAAATATTCGTGTTCGGATAATCAGATAAAAAGCGATCTGTTTATTGTTTATTAATACTACTCTTAAAGTCGCCAATATAAGGGACAGGTGAAATGTAAGCAGCAGTTTACACAAAAATTATTTTATATCCATGGAACCAACATTGCACTTATAGTTTAATGTTTTTTTAATAAGATACGTGGCTTCATTTTTCAAATTTCGTTCAATCTACAGTTAGTCCACGAAAGTAGCACCAGCTACTCGATGCGATGGCCAGAAGCACGACCAGGACCAGGACTTACATGGATGAGTTACTTTAATTCTATATAAATCATAGTTTTTACTCACTATTTCTCGTTACACCAAAGCAGTTTTCATCCTAGTTTTTCGAGTATTATTTACAGCACAAAGCACCAGAATAGTTCATATGTAGTGATAAGAAAAACAAATTAAATATAGTTCATTCACTTTCATTGTTTTTGTTTTGTGTAAAAGCTACTAATTCGTGTATGGTGCTATGTATAATCCTCTTAGTACCCAAATAGTACAGGGAGAATCAGTTTACAATATTTTATACCAATCGGACACTAACATATATTGGAAGTTTTCACGTAGTTTCATCAAAAATATATATATATAACTGTTAATGAGAAACATTTTCTTACTTGTTATATTTCAGCAATCTTTCTAGCATTTCTAGTAAGCAAGATATTCGTAATGAGTTGAAATTAGTTAATGTTTTTTTATTTAGGATATAAAAACTGTAAGTATTTTTTTTTTCAGTGGTATAATTAGATAATTAAAAACTCAGTGCCAAACAATCGTGACATAAATGTGTTCTAGAAGTTTTAATTCCATTCTATTATTTACGGAAATTCACGCCAGAGCTCTCTTTCACAGTAAAGGAGATAATAACGGAACAAGTAAAATTTTACAGTATTTAGAACACCTAATTAAATTCTAATAATACAAGTATAAATACTAAAATATTACAAATATTAAAATCTTTCTCCGTAACTGATTATAATTTAATTTTTGTTTCATCGAGAATTAGACATAATTAGTTTTGGAGAATAATGCGTCAGATTGAATAATCATAGCACACATATTCGATATACATGTGAGTTATACAACTGCATCGATACATATTTAAATTCAGAATCCAAAAGGCAGATCTCCAAACTGGCACACAATTCTCACCTAAACGCAAAAAAGCATATGAGCAAGTTTCGCATCAAAACAATGCTGATTGACCTCTGACGTTCGAGGCATCGTCCATTTTGAGTTTGTACCTCAAGGAATAACTGTGAACGCAGTCTTTTATCTGGAGGTGCGCGAGACCGAAAAGCCGAATCGCCCTCGTCCGGGGTCATCTTCAACCTCCACTACCAGAATGCCCACAGCCACACGGGCTTCGTCGTAACCAACTACCTGACCCTGAACAAGACCCCCGTGGTGCGCCAGGCTCCTTACAGCCCAAGATTGCAGGTAAGATTGACTTGTGTGGATGAAGGTTCATTTCAGTGGCTGCACGTAAAAGGAAGTGAACTGGTGCTATACTCAACACTAAATTAGTATCAATTAGCCCTTCCCAACACAGCTGCGCTACTGTGTTTGATATTAGTGCATGGCAATCAATTGGAGTTACTGAGCGTTAACGAATAATATTTTTCTTATAGATAACCATGACATAAACAAGAAAATAGGTGAATTATTAAACATCTCAACAAGCTGTGTACTATCATGGTGAGATTTTAATGAAAGTTATTCATAGTGTATAAAGAAATTATAATATATTCAGGTAAATGTTAAAAATTAATTGCAATATATGAATTCATTGCACACTTACGTTGTAGTACTCTAGCTTGCATAGCAGAAATTGTATTAGAATATTTATATAAAGCCTTGAATGATATTTCTACATAGACAAAAATGAATTATGTAATGGTGCTCTCCAACTGTGGAATTAGGCTGAGCGTCATAGAAGCCTACTACTTTTTTTAGAATGATCACACGATTTCTCTTTGGTCACCGTGGATGTAAATTTTTTTTTTCATATATGATTGTTTGTTTATCTGTCAAGATGATATCTCTAAAATGAATCGAGCTATAGAGTTGAAATTTTGCATGAAAACTTAGCGAATCCTATTATATAACACGTAACAACTGTGAAGAATATTATAAAATATTGTTGCAGTTTCATTTATTTAAGGAGTCTGACTTTAGTCTCATACAGTTTTAAGGTACCAACCAATAACAAATGAAATCTATAGAGTATAGTGTAACACTCTATCAAAAGTTATTGAGTTTTAGCAATCTAACATGAAATTAGTAAGGCAATATTATTTTAGGCAGCTACCACATATTATTTTTAATTAAGTTTTAATAATTGGCCTTCTAAAACGCTAAAAAGATTGCTTTTCAAAACAATTAGTCAGGAAATACTTCTCACAAACAGCTGTATTATTTTTATTTTAATTATTTTTAGCAACTACGTAAAAGAGTTACATAATCAACATTGATTTGTCAACGTAGAGTATAATTGATCACCTATTCTCGCTGGAATCTTTGGTTGCAGAGACGATTACAGCTAAAACTAAGGTTAATAACTTCCCTATACAAAATGAAGAGAAATGTGTAAAAAATCCTTACATAATAATAGAATTTTGAATAAAAAATATCAACAAAAAATATAAATTCTCTTTATGAACTGTTCTGGTGTTTGTGTTGAGTTAGATAGGTATTAAAACTATTAAATATTTAAAGTTAACGATGGAATTTAATTTTGGTTCTCTCTTACTTATCAAATCAAATTTTTTATCTAATCTTATTTTTTATCTTACTTTATTTGTATCTAATCTGCAAAGGAAGAGAGCTCTAGTATAGTTTTTAGTAACCAACCGAATGAATAAATATGTATAGAGAAGATTGAGTTTTTATTTTTTTTATTTTGATTGAACTTAGAAGTGAACATTATTATTTTAGTTATTTCCAAGTGGTATTTGATATTTATTTGAAAACTTTATTATTTTATTTCAGAAGAGAGCTCTGATTTTAGTTTGATATATTTGACTTAAATTTGTATTTCTTGCCAAAGGACCTTTTTAATATTACTAAACGGTTGTCAATTCTTTTGTGGAAATAGAGAGTGATGAAATTCTGAAGCATTGAACTATTTAGTTTGCTATTTTAAATAAATATATTATTTTTATTTAGTACTATAAATTATATTTTATACAAACCAGATAATATTTAATAGTTAAACATTTAGTAACAAATTTTACTGAATATTCACTCGGAGCTTACTAATCAAAAAATATTTTATATCGTCTTGGATGTCTGATTGATAATTTTATTCATAATATTCTGGAATATTAATATCCATTATCCAAGTGTTATAAGTATATGGAAGAATGTGTAATATTTTATAAAATAAGTTGTGTTATATTACAAATAATCAAATAACATGTCACTCCTTAATGACATAACTAGTATAAATATTATAAACAAGCATATTCTTATCAGCTGTTTTTAATTCGCCTGATTACAAAATTATCTAAAACTCCTCCATACCTATAAATCGTTTTGGAACAAATCGAAAAATGTTTTATATTGCCATGGAAATTACCTTAAAGGGACTCTGAAATTATAAAAATTTAACAAAAATAAAACTGATTGCTCCATGTTTGCATAAAGATTTATGGTAAATGCGTGATTATGTGTATAGAGGAAACTGCACCCAGGAATACTGTATACGTTATAGCAAATAGCTGCTTATTATTTAGCTTATTACTTCTGACGTTTAGTTTTTACTCACTATCACCAATTTTTTTTGGATGAGGCAAATCATACAGTTTAAAAGTTTTACAAACAACAATATTGCTAAATCATGCAACCATGAATTTTGCTTCGTTTCAAACAATTTATAGACCACTATCCCCTTTCCAATCCAAATTTCTACCTTTTACTGTTGAGTAATACATGGTAGTCCTTTACTATGAAAAGATTTTCTCTTTTATTTGATCCCTTTAACCTTTGTATTTCTGAAATTCAGTACAGTGTATCTCTGGTATGACTCGTTGAAGCCTCAGAAGAACTACTTTATAATTTTTATTAAGTAGTAGCATTTTATATACTTTAATAGGGGTTACTTGGATCCATTGTGATTGTAAAACTTTTTAGTTGTAAAAGAAGCCGAAGGAGGATTAGAAAGCTCAAGGAGGCACACACTGTTAGCTAGCTTTTACTTTTTACAAACAAATGAATTATAAAGTCGTTTATGTCAAAAATAGTGTCAAACTTTACATGAATATTCAATTAAAAATTACGAGATAGCATTTTACATTAGTTACATTCCCAATTATTTGGAGAGGAATACCTTGCAATTGGAAAGAAAATATTATAAGTTCGAATTTAAGAAAGAGGCGAGACATTTCATTTAAGCTGTTGATTATGAAATCAACGCAATACAGTAGAGATTATCAGTAATTTTATATAATATAAGGTCGAAATAATCATAAATTCATATTCCTCAGTTACTACAAAAATAAGTCATCATTATCTGTGAATTCAATCAGTATGTAAGATAGTTCAAATCTCCTAATCCAGTTTCCGCGGGACGGTATTATTGATATTTTTTCATTGAAAGAGCATTTGGAGGTTTTTTTATAATAGTTAAAAAATGCCAAGTATTATAACTGTAAAATTCTGTGTTTAGCATTGGAATTTCTGGACATTTTATGAAAGATCTCTGTCATCAGTAAGGCCTGAAATTGAAAAAAAACATTAAAGTTTTTATATTACTATTTTTCTTGCGATTATTAGAATTTTAAGGAATTTTGAATCACATAAAAGAGCATTTAATGTGTTCAGTAGTTTTTAGACACTCCATCTTAATGTTGCCTACCGTATAACAGTAACAGTTAGACATGCGAATAAAGTTTAAATTAACACAAATTTGGAATTTAATTGAACTGTTTACATTTAAATTACACAGAATAGAGTATAATTATATGTTTACTATGAAAATGTTTGATTAGTGAAAAGAACTATTTTATCGAAAAAATATGTATTTTCTAAGCTTTGTCTACATAATATTAAAAATGCATGTAACATTTGAAATATTTGAAAATCTCTCATAATCTGGTCCGTTAAATTATCAGGAAATTTATCTAATTTATAAGGATACAGTTTAGGCAAGATGACACCACTATCCAACCTTTATACAACGATGTGGAAAGACTAGATTAGCCATTTTAAGCCAAGTGTTTGTACCGATATTTTCAAACATTCCAGTTTTTTTCATTTTGATAAAGAGTGACCGAATCTTTAAACCTATAAAATACACTAGTACACTAATCTGATTACTCTAACCTTAGTCATTAAACGTTCTCACCGTGGCCTAGTCTGACATGCTCAGGGTTTATATCAATTAATTAGTACTAAACACCTTACAGCATCAAACGGTTGTTTATTGGACTCTTCTATTAACTTCTCGAACATGGTTTTTGTACTGTAACTCACTTTTAATTGATCGAAATAAGGACTATAATCTGACAATTTTGAACAGCGGTTATCGTATTAACTACATGTGCAAAAAAGAATATTTCACAACTACGGAGTACCGTACATTTATTTAAAAAGAGCCTCTAAATATAAAAATTAAAATCAATTACCAAAGTTATATCTTGTGTCCTTTTATCGCACTCTTTGTTTTTCAAATAAATAAATTATATAATATTAGATTAAGACATTTATAGCTAATGTATCACTTACATCTTTAGAATTATGCATGGAATGTTATACATCTAAGCCAGTAACGCAGCAGGGTGTAACACGGAAGATAAATAAACAGATTCTGCGTCAGTTCTTAGAAACTGAGGTAAGAACCTTCCATTTTAACTACTAAACGGTTTTGTAACTTGGGAACATGATACGACATTATTCTGAAAACGTTGACAAAAGTTGTTTTCTGAAGAGTCCCTTTTAGCCAGGTTTTCTCTCGCATAAGAAACGTATTCCGCAGACATTTACTTTAAATAATCACAAAAATGTAATTATATGTAATATTGCTTATTGGTTTTTGACATCAGTCTGTAAAAATATAAGAGAAACAAATGCTTTTGATACTATTGCAAGTATTAGTTAGCAAATTAGACAATGAATTCGCTTAGTAAAGAAAATAATTGACGGAGATATTTCTTAATTTAATTTCCAAGAAAAAACTGTAAAATTTCTGTGGGAGCGAATCTAAACGTATCTATACTCTGAGCAGTTGTTTGGTCCTGTATGTTCACGTTCCAGTCCTAAGACACCTTCAGTCTGTAGTGTAATTTTACTACATGACAAACTTAATTTAAAGGCTTGTGTTAATGGAGCTAAACTCGAAATACACAGCCCTTCCCACCACATCTGCGTTATGGAAGAATAGGTGGGTTCGCCGTTCTTTTGGATCGTGTCAGTCAACATCGTAGTGCACTCAGTTGTGTACCTGATTAGACATGAGGATACAGGGTGCGTTATGAAAGTAATGATCATATTTAGGAAAAAAACTGATTTATTCATCCAAATGGTACAAATGGACAAAATACTTCAACATAGCCTCCTCCTGCAATACACCTGCGTAGACAATCGCTTGGAAAGCACCCTGGAACCCCTCGACTGGAATGCCTCTCAGGAGCATTATAACCAGCTTGGATGTTCTCCACCGACTCCAATTCCTTTCATCTCAGCTATCTCTTCAGTCGGTGGTAAAAATATATTACACGGACCTATGGGGTTGTAAGAAGGTTGGGGCAGCACGGGATTCTTGTTCTGGGTAGGGTAAGATGGTAACGACGAAGGCCGTGTGGCAGTGGGCTTTTTTTAGTAGAGCTTGAAGATGAAGATGAATTAATATCAGGCCGGACGCGGGCGATCTGGCGTTTCAGTCTCGAGCGCCTCCAAATAAAAGACTGCGCTGTCAGTTTTTCCTGGCGGTACAAACTCAAAATGGACGATTCCTCGAACTTCAAAGAAGACTATCAGCATTATTTTGATACGAGACTTGCTCTTGTGCACTTTTTGGGGTTCGGGAGAGTATCGTGTGAGCCACTGGGAGCTCTGCCTTTTGTATTGAAGTATGTACTGATGCTGTTGTGTAACTCACATGTATACCTTAAATGTGTGCTGGTGTTTTTAAGCTGATGCATTAATCTCCAAAACTACTTATTCTAATTCTTGAGGAAACATAAATTAAATTATTATAAGTTACGGAGAGAAATTTTAATGTTTTTTTTGTTTATAATTTTATTTTTGGAACTAATTAGGCATTCTAAATACTGTAAAATTTTACTTTGCCCGTTATTATCTCTTGTACTGTGAAAGAGAGCTCTGGCGTGAATTTTAGTAACAAATATAATGAGTTTAAAAACTTGTAGAACACATTATTTCACAATTTTTTAGGCACCAAGTTTTTAATTATTGAATTATACTATTAAAAACAAAAATGAGTTATTGTTTTTATATGATAAATAAAAACCATTGACTAATTTCAACTCATTAGGAAAATTTTACTTACTAGAAATGCTAGAAATATTGCTGAATAATACGAGTAAGAAAATGTTTCTCATTACCAGCTATATATATTTTTTTTATAAAACTACGTGAAAACTTCCAATATATGTTTTTGGTGCGATGGGTATTAAATAATGTAAACTGGTTCTCCCTGTACTCTTTGGGTACTGAGAGGATTAAACACAGCCCAAATTAGTGTCTTTTACTTAAAACATAACAATAAATTTCATGTACTACTTCTGTTAGAACTAAATATGAACTATTCTGGTGCTTTGTACTGTGAATAATACTCGCTAAAACTAGGATTTAAACTGCTTTGTGTAACGAGAAATAGTAAGTAAAAACTATGATTTATATTGAATTAAAGTAACTCATCCTTGTAAGTCCTGGTCCTGGTCCTGCTTCTAGACATCACATCGTGTTCCCGGTGCTACTTCCGGGACTAACTGTGAATTTAACTAAATTTGAAAAATGAAGCAACATAACACCTTTTTTTTTAAAAAAAAAAAACATTAAATTATAAATTCCATTTTGTTTCCATGGATATAAAGTAATATTTTTGTGTAAAATTCTGCTTACGTTTTAGCTGTCCCTTATATTGTTGACGTCACGACTATTAATAACCCTAAACAGAACGCTCGTTATCTGATTATCCAATTAGGAACATTTTAATGTGACGAAAGTGTGAATAAAACATTAAAAAGTGTTTAAAGAGATAGTTCCATGTCTAAACTTATATTTGTGCTACATTATTAGTTTTTAGATAAAACATACAGGGACAGAATTCTAAATGCAATTTTATACTACAGCTACTTAGTCTACAATAGTGTAGTTTTAAATTTCTAAACAATAATATAACAAATAACATAACTATAATGCATCTATAATGATATTTAAGTTTATTTTACAAATCCCAATTTTTTACATTTATAATAATCACGCTAACCCCATTGTGCATATTTTAACTAAATTTAATACGTTTATTACTTAGATACTAAGAGAAATCACAGCAATTTTGTATTTTAAAGTATTCCCTAAATATTTTGATGAAACTAACTTAAAATAAAAAAACAAACAAACAAAAAAACAAGTATTCCACCTCTAACAGTAAAAAATGTATTCCAGAATTTTATATTTTCATGAATAAATATCATATGTCTTAGTAAGGGAAAATAGTTATGACAAGTACGATATGCTAATTTATACTCGTATGGATGGCAGCAATAACATATTAAACCAATTTGTATATTCTGCTATCTTATAATATACTTATTTTTAGCTAGTGAGCCCTTTCCCAAAACGGTAAAGTGTCTCAACAGACAACAAAGTCACATTGTGAGACAATCCTGTACGTCGATTTATCATCATGTGATAGCAATTAATTCCTTATAAATTAATAAAGTCATAGTGGGTCACAAATAAATATAATACCTCATAGTAGAATTTAGACACCGGAGAGATTATTATTTACTTATTACGTCAGTGTCTCAGGTAAACTAAGGCTCATTGTGAGAGAATCCTATTCATTGTTTTATCGTCATACTATATTAATGAATTCCTTACGAAGCCTTCAAAGTATCGAAGCTCATAAATGAGCATGATATCTAAAAATAATATTTAAAACAATCTCGTTAAGGGCTTGGTGTCACATTATAAGCTAATTAATCTAATTATTATTACAGTAGGTGCAATTTATCAATTCAGTACATAATTAAATGAACTAATTAGAGATTTTTTTTTCCTTTTTTAAAGTTATTAAAAAATATATGAACAAGACTGTTTATCATGCACACACGAGACAATTGCACATTAACGCCATATGTGGTTAATAGAACAACATATATAGTAGAATGATAAATATGGTAGCATTTATGGGTACATCTATGAGCACAATAAACTACACAATATATTTATTATCTAAAACAGTGGCACGATCTAATCGTTAAGAATTCATTAGCTGTAGTAATAAATTAAACACACAGTTATTACAAGTGTACTCGCTGAGCGAGATTTTCAATCTTTGTACATCCGTATTTATTATCTAAAACAGTGGCACGATCTAATCGTTAAGAATGCATTAGCTGTAGTAATAAATTAATCACACAGTTATTACAAGTGTACTCGCTGAGAGAGATTTTCAATCTTTGTACATCTGTATTTATTCTACTTCTACCTAATAAATCGACGTTAAGAATGTAGATACTTTATAAACGACTAAAGTGTAGTTTTCATTTTAGGTTGGAAATTAATTGTGAATTGGAATGTTCTAATCTATACTTTTTGTCAAAAAATGTATAATTTGTGGGTGTTAAAACACGACTAAAAAGTAACTATTAAACCTTCCAACAATATTTTGCAATGTAAATAGATTTTCTGTCAACTTTCGAAACCATGTTTCGTAAACTATTTATGGTTTCAGTAAATCGAAGGAAATTCCTTGAACTATGTGTTCTGAACTCATGTGTAATACACAATATACTTGATTCAGCATTGCAATTTTACAGCTCATTCATAAACGTAAGGTTAAATATGAATGAGTAAACATATGTAACTATATTGAAGTGAGCAAACAATCCTCTTGGTGATAAACTGAATATTGCAATTCTCAACCGAGCAAAATTAAGACAACCATCTAAGTCAGTAACCGGGTCAGTTGGGTTTACCTCCGGTTATTGCGAGACAGACTGTCCTTAGGAGCAGGCCAGTCTTCCTAAGGATAAGTATTTAACCAACAGACAACAGCCCAAAAGTTAGTACTGTCTGATCCCGGAGATATAAAGCCACTACAATAGCTCAGGCTGAAAAACACAAGACTCTCTGATCGGAAACCTGAACTGCATTAGTAACCATATTCGCTTGCATCAAACCTCTCCAGTTGTGGTCCTCAATTCAGTCACCTGTCAAAAGCAACATTTAGAACTTAACTTGAGACATCAACTATATAGTAGAGCTTCCTCGGCAAGAAGGAACGATGGCTCCAAAATGATGCCCTTCAAAGTTGACAAGGGCATCCTGGGCCGGGTTATAACAAATACAATCCTATCACACCAGTTCACTGCTCCTTTTAGGGTTGTATTAAGGTTATTAGACGTGACTTAGGTTTTATATTTACCAGTCAATGTCATCTCATCTGAATATACCTGTGCGAAAAAGACCTCTACTGTTACAGACCTAAACATTTCGTCCATAACAAGGAGAAAGGACGCCATCCTGAAGAGATCCTTAAGTGGTTCTTTCATTGACCTTTTACCCCAAATAGTGGGGTATTTTTTTTTTTTTATAAATTATTAGTAGGAATTTAAGATCCACAAATGTCTGTAATAACATTTTAGTTATTTAGTTTTGGAAATAGAGTCTGGAAAAAGAAATAAACCTTACAGTAAGGTGTCAATTAGATTCCATACATTTTTAATCAGTTTCTTGGTAAAAAGGATATTAAATTTACCTATTTTTTATTGTTCAAAAGTTCTTTTGGAATTTAAACCATGCTGAGAAAGGTTTTCATTATTAATAAAAAAAATAGAGCGGTTTTATGGTTTACGGGAGATTTTGTAAAATATATAGTCATTTTATGAAACTCAATTGCTTCAAGACATTAAAACTATCGAAACTAACGGAAGTAACACGTATGGAAAGGCTTAGAACTAATGATCACTTATTCTGCCCATTAATAAGTGCCTTTTATTCTGATGTGATTAAAAATGTTAGTCTCAGAACTAAAACAAGTAATAGGCGACGTATAATATATAATAAATGAATGAAAAGTACAACTCGCTGAAAAGTTTTAACATTTATTAATACTTTTAAGGAATTCACGTTATAAAGAAGCTGTGTACTGGAGTCTTTCTGGTAATGCTGTACTTTACGAGGGTGTCATTTCAATTTAGACGTTCAGCAGACGCATTTGTATACGAATGATTTATTCTAGTTTACCACGACACAAAAGTTCACTTATTATTAGAGATAGAAAGAATACCATTAGAAGATGGGAATAATATCTAATTACGAATGTTTATTACTGTATCATTTTAATTTGCAATGTCTTATCTCTTGTACTGTGGGTGCGTGCTCTGGTGAATGTTTACGTAACTAACGGAATGAGTTAGGAATTTTAGACTATAAACTTCTTTAAAATAATTTGGAACCGTATTTAAAATTATTGAGTTTTAAACATTAAACGTGGTGTAGTTGTGTATTTATAATGTTAGACAGGTAATGTACAATAATTTAAACTATACTTAAGGGGAGCATGTACCTTTTTGGCACCAAAAATATCGATTTTTTGAAACATATCATAAAAAATACTATGTTTTATGCCCTTTTCAAAAATATATAACACTCTATATCTGAGAGGTTTAGAAATATGTGTAAAATGTGTTTTAAGAAATGTATGCACGCTTTTTTCAGCTGACAACATGGCGCGCTAAGGATTGTTAGTGTCAGAATGTATTATATACATATTACTTGCTCCAATTGTATGATTATTAAGTGTTTCCCCTTTAGGTTGGTAGCACTGCTTGCTTTAGATGCATTTGAAGGATGTAAGTCATCTGTAACTTACCTAACCTACACTATTGATATTATTGTTATTGTTTATGTTTACTAACAGTGTTTGTCAGTGTAATTCTATTTTGTGTGGTGCCAGTGATAAAAACTTTGGACTCTTAGTGTGTATTTATTATATAAATAAGTGATATTATTGTGTATTAGCCATGCCTAGAGTGAAAAGGTTCAATAAACAGTCTTACAGAGGTAACCAATTTCGTAAAAATTCAAGTGAACTAGGTCTAAGTGCTTCTCCAGGTACAAGTGAATCTAATAGGCCTAGGCCTAAACAATCATCTAGTTCTAAGAAGATTAATGATTCAAAGTTGCCTAAATTTAGTGATTATGACATAAACAATGTAAATATTATAATAGATTTACAACAGATTTCTGGCCTAATAAAATCTTTCACTGCATGTAAATATTGTAGTAGTTCAGACTGCATTGACATAAGCCTAGATGAAGACTTCAAGTGTGGAATAGTACATCGTGCAAATATTTGTTGCAATGTATGTAAACATACTGACTCAGTAATAAGCTCCAAATGTGATAGAAATATGTATGAGTTGAATCTAAGATATGTTTATGCTCTACGTTCAATCGGCAAAAGCCTAGATTCTGGTAGGGTATTTTCTGCTGTGATGAATATCGCTCCACCAAACAGCCGAATTGAAAAATATAATAAAAAACTGCTTACTGCTGTAACAGAGGTAAGTGAATGTTCACTTAGACAGTCAGCTGATGAAGTTCGTAGCCTAAATGATGATTGTCGTGATATAGCAGCCGCTTTTGACGGTACCTGGCAGAAGCGAGGCTTCACCTCTGTGAACGGCGTAATGACAGCAACATCCTTCGATACAGGAAAGGTTATGGACTTTGAGTGTTTCAGCAAATATTGTAATAAATGTGTCAGAAAACCTCTAAGCCATGACAAAACCCTATTGAAACAGCACAAAAATTCTGGTACTTGTTTGGCAAATTTTTCAGGTACAAGTGGTGGAATGGAGGTGGCGGGAGCTCTGACTCTTTGTCGCCGCTCTGAGGCTAAACTCAATGTGCGATACACAAAATACCTTGGAGATGGGGACTCTAAGGGGTTTACTCATGTTGTGGCAAACAATCCCTATGGTGATGATGTTTTGTTAGAAAAACTTGAATGTGTAGGCCATATTCAGAAGCGACTAGGAACAAGACTGCGGCGATTGAAGAGGGATAAAAAAGGAATCAAATTGAAGGATGGTAAAGGACTTGGAGGACAAGGTAGGTTGACTGATGTAGAGATAGATCACTTACAATGTTTTTATGGGATGGCAATAAGGAATAATTTGGAAGATGTTGAAAAAATGAAGAGAGCAATATGGGCTACGTTCTATCACAAATTATCGACTGACGCAAAAACCTCAGCACGAACTATGCCCGCCTGGGATTGAGTCTTGGTGCAAATACAGACAAGCTCAGGCAAATAATAAGCTAGATGTTTTCAAACATACAAACTCATTGCCTGAATCTATTATGGAAGAAATAAAACCAATCTATAAGGATTTATCAGCCCCAGCCCTACTAAAGAGGTGTCTGCACGGTAAAACACAGAACCCTAATGAAAGCATCAATAGCGTAATTTGGAATAGGCTACCCAAGACCACATTTGTTGGCATTCAGACATTAAAATTAGGGGTTTGTGATGCAGTTCTTAGTTTTAATGAAGGAGCAATGGCCAAAGTGAATGTTTTGGAACGATTATGCATCAAACCAGGACGCTTTATGGTTGAAGGCCTTCATCAAATCGATTCCAATAGGGTTAAAAAAGCTGACAAAGAAGTCCAAGAAGAAAATAAAAAGAAGAGGATAAAAAGAAGGATAGGAAAAAAGAGTAAAAATGAAGAAGATGATTACTGTCCAGGTGGATTTTAAAGTGATTATGTGTTTTGAAGTGTAACTAAAACTTTAAAGCTGTTTTAAACCGAAAGTACCGTTTTGTGACATTTCGGAACACGTTGTGAAACAATTATTAGACTTACAGACTTCAAATATTACACACTTATTGCAGACTATTTGGTGAGTAGATTCAATGCTTTTTTATCAATATATATTATGTTTTTATAATTTTAAAAAATATTGTATTTACATAATTAAAAAAAAAAATTTGTTAAATTGCTACCACGATAATTTTTTTGTTTTATTGAGGTATTAAAAAAAAGGCATGAAAATATAAAGCTGTTAATGTAGAACAAAACCCTAAAGTTTAAAGTCAATATGTCTAATAGTTTAGGAGATAATGGTACCGACATGTTGCAGTGTACTCCCATTTAAATAACATGGGACCCGAAAAAGGTACATGCTCCCCTTAATATTTGGCCTAACAAAAAAGTCGAAAAAGTTGCACGAAGACGTATTTTGGTACATTCTTCTCATAAAATATTAAATATTTGTCATCAACTATGGAAAGCAGTTCAAATCTGGTGTGACGCTCAGAATTTGGAAAATGATTGAACCCGATTCTCTCTGCACGCTTAGGGTACAGAGAGGATTAAAAACAGCCCAAATACAAGTTTAGTAGCTTTTCTATAAAGAAAATTCGTGAAAGTCTTTGAAAAATAAAATAAAATTCAACGAAATAATATAATAATAATAATAATAAAATAATAAATATAATAAATAAATAATAAAATATAATAAAAATAATAATATTTGAAACTTTTCTTTTCTTTTGAATTAGGTAATTGTTTTTATATACACTCTTCATAAGTTTTTGTGTTGTATTTAATAGTCAATATAACTAAAATGTAAATTTCTTTGCGTATCAAGAGTCATTATTAAGAGAAATTGTGATTACTCAATAATAGAATTAACCCATCCTTGTAAGTCCTGGTCCTCGTCCAGCTTCTGACCATCACATTGTACTACATGTGGTGACTATCTGACGTGCTGCAAGTTGAACGGCTTTGTAAATGCTGAAACATATATATATATATATATATATATATATATCGGAAAAAGTAAGCGCTCTGTGGTGTAATGGTAGCACATTCACCCGGCAAGTGAGAGATCCGGGTTCGACTCCCGGCTGAGCAAGTACTTTTTGCGATTCAATGTTTATTGAAATTATATATATATATATATATATATATATATATATATATATATATATATATATAATAACTGTTTTTTATATTTCATATAGGTGTCTTATTATTTTATCTTTTGGCACCTTTTTATATCAAAGATACTACTAACAAGAATATCTCCATGACAAATTTTTATCTCATTTTATTTTGTAATAAAAATTTTTTTTATTACTTTTCATTACTTAAAGAGAAAAATAAAATATTTTAAGTAACTTTGGAACCTTATGAAGCGTTTATATTACTGTATAATGTAATGTTCTTATCTGTTATTTATTGTACTGTAGAAGAAAGAACTGGTGTACGTTTAAGAAATTAATTGAATGATTTAACAGTTGTAGACCATATTTCTCTTACAAACTCCGATAAATATGTTTTTAAATTTATTTAATATAAACAATCAAATATCATTTATTGATTATTACATTTCCTTTGGAACCTCGAAATTATTAAATATAAGCTAAATTGTTTCCAGTCTTATGTTGAAACTAATTGCCTCTAAAACAAGGATGTAAACTGATTTTGGCAATAAGAGATAGAGGAAAAATAGCCATTATATCTAAATAATAAACATATCTCATCCTTGTGATTCCTCATATTGGCCCTGGACCTTCTCCTGCTTCTGGCCATTACATCGTGTTCCTGCTGGTGCTTCATTGCTACTATTTGAAAGAAATTGAAAATACTGAAATATAGAACTTTTAACTTAACCAAAAACATTTAAACACTTATACACTCTGTTGTATCCATGGATATTAGATAAATTTTATATATAATTAATTCTAAAGTATACTCTGTTTTATTAATGTGTGGTTTCGTTATAATATGTTATTGTTGTTTTTATCTTAAATAGCTCGTATGCATCACGACTTCAGTTAATCTAAATTTCGGTTATCTGGTTCTCAATTCATATTATGTTTTTCAGAACTTTGAACTCAATAATGATTAAAGTTAAATAAATTACAATAAATTTTAAATAAATAAAATTTCGATGTGTCCTTGGTAAACATCCCTTATTGGTATAGTCTGTGAGGGAGAAAGATTCTATATTTAATTAGATATAAATGAACAGGAAATGGTTCATAAAACGTTTAAAATATGTATTCAGAGAGGATAGATATAATTTAAAATCAAAGTAGCATGTAGTTAAAGTGTAGTTTTTTAAGAATTTATGATTTTTCTTCTTTATAATTTATGCGTTGAAATACTATAACTGAGATACAGTACAGAGGGACATTTTTCGCTTTGAACTTTAACGATAATTCTGATTAATTTATCTAGTTGCAATAACAAAGCCTACATTGATTTTAAAACTTTGCTTTGGGTTTTCCGATTCTAATAATCTAGAACACAGTGCACACTTTAAAATTGTTTTATGAAACCTTACTGCAAATAGTATTACACAAATTTGAATCATATTGCACTCATATTATTATTATTATTATTTAATATTATAATATTTAACTATGAGCATTGAAAGTTTCGTCCATACAGATGGTCAGGTGTATATTACATGTGGAAGCGGTGCTGTTATATAGTAAAGGTTTATGGTTTTAAGATAAAGGACATAGTAGAATGCGAGATGTCTAGGACAGAATTACAAACAAGACCAAATTAAACGACTTTATAGATAGGAGAAGAGAATTGATACGAAAGCTAGAGGGGTTAAAGTTTTACATAGTCTAAGACTGCCAAACTCACCGAAGTTGCCTTCATCTGCCAGACACTGTGGCAAAAGAGTTTGAGTATCAGCTTGAAAACAAGTCAGAGCTCTTTAGTAGTCCAGATGTCTCTGGTATCAAAAGTGCAGTTTAGTGTTGTATGTCCTCGTTGCTAACTATTTCTGATCTCTTCACACAGAAACAGATCCCAGCTGGTTCTGGAAGTTGTCTCTAACAATGCCAGATACTAGGCTAAAAATGAGCTAAACCCATCATTCGTATATTTGTATATTGCGACTGAATTGCCATTATTATGTATTACTTTATTCAGGAATTTTTTTCACATTTTCTTGTTATGTTTATACTGTAATGTACAATTTTTCTATAAGCTAATTTTAGTAAATCAAAATTTCAGTATAACCTTTTCAACATCACGTTGGATACATAACTGTATTGGCGTTACAATAAATATTTGCCTATGAAATTATATTGACTATTTTTTGAAGGAACTTTTTTTAATAAAGAAGATATAGCGTATATTGCAGAAGTTGGACTGGAAAACTGTTATATATCTATAAGCCTCTTGGATCTCTTCAGATGGACGTTGACGCCAGATTCCATGAGCCAATCTGTGACAGCGTCATATTTCAGGCTTTACACTAAGAGAAATGTGAAATTGGCCAGAATTCAGTATTTAAAGGTTTTATCAGTTAAAACCAATCAATAATTAAACATAATTAAACTAAACATTGCTGGTATATGCCAGTTAGTACAAACTAGTTTAAGTTCGATGTCAAATTACAGCTTACTAGAAAATTTCATAAGTATGGCTGTAAAACAATTGACCATTTAATTTTTTTTTTCAATTATGAAAAAATTACAATCATGTAATTATTTATATGCCACATGCAATACCTTTATTTATATTTATTAGTGCTATGGGCAATTTAAATCCAGAGAATTCATCTTCAGGTGCTAGAATAATGTAAATAAAATAAAAATTAAAAAACAATTGAACTAAATTAATTTGCGGTATAAGTATATGGGTAGTTACATTTATTGCCTGAAATAGATTTAAACAGTTATTATTTATTTAATGTCTATATATTTTTATGTACATGAAAGATAAGCAAACTTCGGTTTTGGTAATTGACATCTTTAATGCTTTTGTATGTTCATAGAACTTATTTTGGAGGTTTCATTACTAACTGGTACGTGAAAACAAATCCAAAAATCAATTTAATATATGATCTATTTTGAAAAAATTTTAAACCAATTTGAAATAGGACAAAAAAGATTAACTAGCTTTTCTACAAACGTAAATATGAAATTCATGAATGCAGTACTCTAACCAGTCTAAGAATGAAATCGTAGAAGTATTAAAAAACTGTTTAAGTTGTAATCCACGTTATCTTATATAAGCATTATCCTGTCACTTATATGATGTGAATATTAGTCGCTAAAGCTAAGATGTAAATGGTTTGGGTGACGTTGGAAACTGTGATATCTGAACAATAACAGTAACTCATCTGCAAGTCCTGATCCTGGCCCTGGTCCTTGTTGCCTGTTTGGTCATAATTACACCAAACATTTTCAAAAAAAAGATTAAATGGTGTAATTATAGCATGTTTATTTCTGTATAGTGTGATATATAACACTTATATAGTAAACTAATATATAATTGCTTTATTTACATTAGTATGGGGCCATGTTCTTGCGAGTGTTAGCTAAAATCTGGATTTCAATGGGTCTACTCTCTCTTAGCTTACAATGGCCGTAACAATACTTTTTATAGTACACATGTTTTTTGTTTTTTGTAATGTTATTATTGTTTGCCGTGTTGGCAACACTCTCACAACTGTATTGCAGTTCATGTGTTTTGTAAATCAGCTAATTTTTTGTTTACTAGATTTGTTTTGGTTAGTGTTTATACAACGATTTTTAGCATTGTATTTGTGAATTTTCTCGAAACGAAAATCTGTTATTGTGAAAACTTGTGTGTATATATTTAGTGCATTTTGACTAGAAGTACCAAAATATTCAAATAACGGAAATACCACAGCAAAATTCCAGGTAAAAATAGGCCTTCAAACATATCTTCCAGTTCTTAATCTAGGCATAGGCCTCTCAGTATCTCAAAACTGAGTAAACCCCTTGATAGTTATAATAAATTCAATAGTGATGAATCAGAATACACTGTAGTTAATTTGGCAACTCTAGAAAAGTATTTGAATGAAACTGCTTCATGAAAATTGTGTCACCCACCTCTAAAACTAACAAAACAGAACAGACATTGGCCTAGCCTGTGAAATTAATATTGATTGTATTGATTGTGCCAATAAAGCAATCAGGCACGTTCAACGATCTGGGACGTGATCTAAGTTCGAAAATGACCTAGGCCATCAATGCGGGCTTCATTGGTGCCTCTGACAGCACCCCGCACTACTGGCGAAAAAGAAAAACATCCCTAGATACAGTACCCAAATTCAAGCTCAGATCACGTGAGCGCTCGTAAAGGATAACTTTAACTTTGTTACTACTAGTAAAATATTTATGAGAACCTAATCTAAACTTATTTACATCGCGTAATAAGTAGTAGATAGGGACAGAGTGGCCTCCGTTTAAAAAAACTTATTGAGAGGTCCAAGTTATGGGGATACTAAACTAGGAACAATCCAAGAAGAGGGAAACAGGCCTGACTTAATCCTGATATAGCCGGAATAAAATCCCTGTCAATATACATATGAAATTGTAGTTTTATACTTTCAAAAGGGTAAGCGCTAGGGAATTTGATTTACATCCATAAAAATGAATAAGATAATGATTATGTTATAAATTTATGTCACATTTATATTTTAAATAATCGTAGACTTAGTAAAGCTATTAGAGAAAATCCTGCAACTCGTATTCTAAGGATATACCAGAACTCTTATACGAGTTAGTAACATTATATTCAACAAGTTCGCCACCAAAGTTTACAGTAGCAGCACGTCCAACGTCAACCATTACGTGACTCGGAGTTGAAATTTGACATTTAAGATGTTGAAAATCCCGTACATCTTTCAAGTCTGATGTTATAAAGGCAGTTCAAAATAGTCAAAGCAGAAACGTAATGTTGCATTTCGTTAGCAGAATCGTGTGCGCGAGGAAGTACCTCCAAGATCTGCAAATCACAGGTCACCTCTCTTTTGTCTGAAGTCATTCAAGGTTATCCCCCACCACCCAAGGCTAAAGAAAAGGTTAAAGTCACCTCGCTGTAGCAACATTCACTAAAACTTATTTGTCTCATTATAACCAGAAATTGTAAACTCGTTTCTTTCTGCTATTTTTGTAATACAATAAATGCAAAACTACTGATTGTTAGATTTATTAGTTATAAATAATATTACTACTAGTTATAATCAAAGGTAGTGGTGCCACAGAAAAATGTCTTTCTCTATGATAATACTTACAATAGACGAGAACGATATGTCCCACAACATAGTTTACTAAATATAAATTATAAACCATTGGTAGTAACAGAAAATCGTATTTATATCAATAAATAACATTGATGCATTAAATTTTAAGTTTCTAAAGTCAAAAATTTTTAGATTTGAGACGAACTTCTTTATAACGCAGTTTAATTTTTAACCATTGGGAAATTCAAATGCATAACCGGCAACCGGTTAGCGGTTCAAAAGAGTTAAAATGACGAAGATGCGGGATGATGCGTGCCTTTAAAAGATCTAGACATTTTTGTACGATAAGTAACCTACGTTAAAAATTAAAAAATTGGTAATGCATTGCTTTAGAAAAATATTAAAAAGTCTCTCATCTAATTTTTAAAATATACTTATAGCTCAGCTATACGTATATTTAAATTCTCTTTATTATGTATGCAAAATTAGGATTTCTTGGAAAGCCTAATCCACTTTTAAGTATCTAATTAAGAGTAATATTTATTTAATTATAAATTCATTCACTAAATAACTAACAATTTGATATTTAGTAAGTAAGCTCCAGACTAAGAAAACGAATCCGGTGTTAAGATATTTTAATAGCATATTTGATATTTATTACCAAATTCAAAACGAGAACATTAAATTAAGAAAGTTGATACGAAGTAGTTCTAAAATTCCAAGCAATAGCGAAACAGTCTGTTTTAGCACTAAACACTTACGGTGAAGCAATTGGTTTTCAATGTAAATATATTTTTAAATATTGTCCGTAGCGTTCTAAGAGATACATTTTCTTAAGACATAAAAATTGAAAATTCCTTTATAATTTCAAGAGTTCTAGTTAACTGATTCAAACTTTTAGAAGCACCTTGTAATTATTAGGTCTTCATAAAAACTATAATTTTTATTTAAAAGAAAAAATATTGTTTAAGAACATGTTTCTTAAAAACTTTTAATTCTTTAATGACATTTCATACTTAAATATAATTTTCTTAACTAATAAATCATCTAAAACCATGAAACCCCCTAAAACTGTAACTCAAACACAGGCCTCACTGTTAAAAGTTTATATATTTTAACTCAGCTGTTTTTATAAGGGTCTGATTACAACATGTTTCTACTTTAAATTACTAATTCTGGAGGAAATGATCAAAAACCTGTTGTGTTCAAGGAAGTTACAGTATATTACAGGGATACGACTTTAAAATTAAAAATACATATTACACCCAAGGAATAGCCTGCATAACCTTAAGAAAAAAATCTCTTCCCGAAGGATCATCATGGAATGATGTATTCGTCCGATTTATTTTTAAAATTGATTGTCCGAAGAAATGTTACAACAGCTGTCTAGATTCCTCCAAGGCCAAGGACACTAACTATGTTCTGTCAATATTACTTACGGAAATACCGAGGGTAACATTTCCCGAACTTGGACGGAATTGTTAAATTTAAATCTGGACCGTGGTTGGTACTCACTGGGCAGAGGGGTGCACCACAGGACCAGGACAGCCAGTGAGGCGAGAAACACCACAAAGGAACCACGGAGCACCACAGTCATCACACACCACGGTAACACCACACCACACAACAGCCGAGAGTGTCGATGAGAGTGAGAGTGAAGAATGATCTACAGCAAGTACCTCCAGAGGAGAAAGTGTCCACTAATTGTTTTCAGTGTTACTTCCGTATCTGCTGCTGCTGCAACTTCTGGATATGAATCTGCGTATAGAAGAGAGGAAGGATAACTCTCCATTTCAGCAAAGGTGGAGAATTGTTGTAGCTTGGCAACGGAGGAAGGTTCATGACTTGTATTAATTGGTAATGATTGGTTCTTGAATTCATATTCTATTGAAGTAATATACTATTACTTGAACAAAAATTAAACTATTATAACTTGTGAGATATAATGTCCGAAGGGGCTGAGTTTTTATTTGTGTACCAGAACATAATACATAAATCGCTTGCAGTACGCGATACAAATATATTTTTGAGCGGTGGTGCATTTATAATAGCGGTCTGTAGAGGTTGGAGAGCGAGAAAAATCTGGTGTTTTTCTGAGATCGACTTCTTTGGCGTATCTCTAGTCTCATTCGAAAAAACAAGTTTATGAAGTGTTTAGTGAGTTAGATTCAATCAATATGACCTCTCTTTTATAATGTATTACTTCCTTGTTCTAGTACTTGACCTATGTTATATTCTATACATCAATATTCACTTATGTCACAATAAAATTTGTTTTCTTTTTATACTTAACCAATCAAGGTTTGATGGGGGTTTATTATTTAACTTATTATTTAACTATTGTTATTTGTTACTTATCGTTCTGTTATGTTTTATATTGATTTATATTTGTCTTGTTACCGGTTATAATATCCATCTTGTTATCAGTTTATAGTTTACCTTGTTACTATATTATAGTTATGATGTTTCCATTAAAAGGAAATCCCAACCCTAATCCTAAAAAGATTATAAATGCGAAAGTGCCTTTGCTTGTTTGCTTAGCTTTCACTCATAAACTATTTAACCAAATGTACTGAAGATTTGCCTAGACATTCTTAGGGTCACTGGGACGAATATAGACCGATTATTATTTCAAAAATCCCACCGGACTATTTCCCACTAGTCCCTAAAGAGCAAAAGATCCATCAGCCTCTAAAGTTACAAAATATTAATAGAAAGATCTTGTTAAATGTAATCATCTGTGTCAACGTTGATTTGTTCAGTGCAATCATATGTTTAAATTTAACCGTTTATTTTATGAATAATATTTATGTTTTATAATAACTATGACTGTTTTTGTGCAATAAATGTTTAAACACTCCAGACTGGCTGACTTCACTACAGTCCGAAAAACAAGACAATAAATTATTACTGAAACTGTTACTTAAACTTCCTAAGGATTTCCTCCTTATACCGGGACTAGATACTTTTGACTGTAGGCAAAATTTTGTATTTGTTTTTTTTACATCATGACAAAAATGCAAACTCGAATATGGCACTGGATACATCTGAACTGAAAGAAGATTGCAAGAGACCTAAGTAGACAGAAATGGCTTCTCAATCCTTAGTCTTTACATATATTCTATTTATCAGGACAACAGGGTATATTCCACTATGGCACTTGAAATATCAACGCTTTTTGACAGAAGTAGGATTCCTAAATCTACACACACCCATATATCCTGCTTTATATATACATAATTGAGTAAATAAAGCAAACTCAAATTTGGCACCGTAAATATACTTACAATAGAAGTGAATTTAAAACACCCGGAAGAAGACATTTTTGACCGAGGTAGGCTTTTTAGTCCTAAGTAGGTAAATATATTACTTTCATCGGAACAACAAGGCAAACTCAACTATGTCGCTGGTAATTTAGTTTCCAGCCAACTAATTATACTCAAAACCACGGCATATCCAGACCCCTGAGGATTGACGAAGCAGCTTCTTCCTCCGTAAATTTCTTCGGGAATTCTTCTTTCAGGACGGATGCTATTGGTTTCCTGAGAAGCGGGAAGTGATGCGTGGTGTATGAGCTACGTTGTCTGTTTTAAAATTAATTCCTATCTGTTAAAATTCCTTGATATTGTTTTGTGTTTTGTTTGTATTCTTATTATCTATTGCTTGTTTCATTCGGATCTACTTGTAATATTTGTTAAATTGGTATTGTACCGTTGAAATAAATAAAATAAATAAATATATGAAACCTTAAGTAAATCACAGGAGCTGGAACTAAGTGGTTTTTTTAAATCTAGAGTAGGTTTTTGACACTTATTTATAAATATTTTTACCCGGAAGAAAAAGGAAAACTCAGCATTGGCGTCGGATATATAACTAATTTTAACTAGAAATGCTCCTATACTCGCAAACCGTGATATTAGAGTTAGTTCTTAACTTCTGATCGTCTAACTATGAACTGTAGAATAATACGTACCTGGTCGTATGTTTAATTACGTTTTATATCATATTATAGGTAACCATTATATTACATCGTAAGTGCTTTGACTAAATAGACTACAGGCTTTAAATTTAAAAATTGCAGGCGAAGGTGCGGGTAACATCTATTATTATTATTATAAACGCGAGAGGGTCTTTGTTTGTTTGTATTGATTTCATGCGTCAACTATTCTACCGATCGTTCTTAACTTTACATCGGCATTCTAAACTGCTACGATAAACTGCTAGTATATGAATAAAAACAATATTGGTTTTAGATACCGACATTTCCTACTACTTTCCTTGTACAGTTCCTGATACACAATATTTCCGTGAAAACATCACTTAACAATTAATTGGATGTTTTAACAATCGAAAGAACTAAACGCTATCCCTCGTTAAGCATGCGCCTTCCAAAGCAAAGTAAAAATCAAGCCTTTTAGAGATCAAGGTTTGATTGTGTCCTGATGGCCACCGAGACTTGGCCTCTAGTTTCCTCTGTAGTAAGACCGGCACCGCCACCATTCATCACCAGCGTCCCCCAGCCGATGACCTTGCCCCGTGACCTTGCATCGCCAGACCAGAGACACGTACACGTGGCTCGACCTCACGAATTGCGCAATAATAAAGACTTTGTGAGCTGTGTTCCAAAAGGTCACTTCGCCATCCCCTGCCGTTGAGCCGACAAATTACTCCACGGATTGTTAAATAAAAGAAAGGTAGGCAATTCCAAAATTTCCAAGTGCGAAATCTACGGTAAATGACTCTTTTTGGATGATTAAGGACAAAAGAAGTGTATGTTAGACAATGTTGTTGGCTGAGCTCAAACTGACATTGCCAACGAAATAGTTAGCCGAATAAAACACTGATAATTGAGAGAATACAGCATTTTACGTAAACTCCACTTAGGCCTACAGCTTATAAAACCATTTTCACTATAATACAGCATCTGATTAACTCTAATAGGCTCCATTTCGTTAAGAAAGGGGGTACTGCCGACCTTTCGGCTCCTGTATTTGCATACGGTTTTAGTATATTGCATTTTTACTTTTTCAATTTTTCCGTTACACGGTGTAATTATTATCCCTACATATATCTAGGTTCTTTCAGTTTCGGCCTGACAATGGCGTTATTAAACTAACCTCATTTACAGACGTCAGAGCTGTAATCCGTTGTTTCGCAAACAAAGTTTTACCCAGAAACAGAAGTAATTAGTACTGATAAGAGGATGGCAAACGACAGACATATCTCGGATGCGAGAAATAAATGTAAGGCTGTGTGGGAGGTTGTTCACCGTGAAACAGGCAAACAGGTCAGTAAACGGCAAGAAAATGTTACTTTGGTATTAAATGGGAAAACAATCGTTAAAACCTAGTGAAATTACAAATTCATTCAATAAATCTAAAGGGTTGGGAAAGATTTAAAAACATATGTTTTATCCTCTGCAAACCTTTTGGAGAAAAACTGAAAGACATATATAACAATATTTTTGCTCTCATCTGGCACGGAGGAAGTTCAGAGAATTATAATAAGCCTTAAGAGCACAAACTCGGCTGGGTGGGATAACATTCCTTAGTGAAAATCGAAATCATAGGGTATCGAAAGGTATAAAAATATAATCAAAAACATATTTTTATCTCAGGTAATATTTTCCTTAACTTACCACACTTAATACATACCGTCATACATAAAAGTAGTAGCTATTTAAAATCAGACAATATAAAGAGGTCGATTATTCTGTCTGTATATGGTTAACTGACGTTCATTGTACGTTTATTTTCGCCTGACAGTTAGGTTATATGAATACTGAGCTTAGAATAATAACATTCTTACTGTCAACTATTTGATTCCCTCCTATTTCGACCACTACAAATATTATTGTATTTGAGAAATGTAAGTAATCGTAACGGTATTGCAGGATTTTAACAGGAAACATTTAATAAGTTGTATTGTATCGTAATGAATTAATTAAAATACAATTGTATGGCAAGTTTAAAGATGTACTGATGCTGTTGTAAAAATCTCATTGCTAACGAAGATGCGTGCATCGGTTATTCAGGCAATGGTTCACTGCGGCAGGGTGCCCTTTCGTATTTAGAAGTTTAGGTAACGCATTATTCTCCAAAACGATTTATAATATTTAATCATGAAACAAAGATTAAATTATTATTAGTTATAAAGATAAAATTAATATGTAAATGTAACATTAGAATTTAATTAAACATTCGTAACACTGTATAGTTTCAAGTAGACCTTAATTTCTTCTTGTACTATGGAAGAGAGCTCTGGCGAGTATTTCAGTAACTAATAGAATGAGTAAAAACTTCTAGAACATATTTATGTGTAAAAATATTTGGCCCCGAGTTATTACCAAATTATACTAATGAAGAAATGTTTTATCGTTTTTACATATTAAAATAAAAAGCATTGACTAATTTAAACTTATTACATATATCTTGCTTATTGGAAGTGCTAGAAAGATTGCTGTAAAACACAAGTTAGAAAATGTTTCTCATAAACAGTTATATAAATATTTTTTATAAAAATATATATAACGTAAACATTCATTACTGTTGGCTCGTCTATAACATTATGTAAACTGATTCTCCCTATACTATTTGGGTACTGATAGGATTATACACAGTACAAAACATTTTACACAAAACACAACAATAAGTTGTATTGACTATAGTTAATTTGTACTTCTATCAGCACTAAATATGAACTACTAGCTGTTACCCGTAGCTTCACACGCAATTTTTTAGAACCGAAGTCCTTATAAAAAGCAATTATGATGTAATATGATGGGAGTCCTAAACATAAACGTAATTAGGCATACATCAGGTAAATATAAGGAAGTATGTAAGTAAGTAAGTAAATATAAGTATTTCCTATATTAAGTTCATGGTAAATAGTATCAGAGTTTAACTTAATTACTATATCATGTTTGGCACGTGTATGAGCATATCTGGTTCTAGTATTAATTATATACATAACGTCACAGCTGAGTCTGCCTTGTAATCTCGATCAAGAAAACACAAATCTCGAATCACACAAGGTCTCGGAAACTTACTTTGGTCAAAAAGCGTATATTTCCAGTCCTTGTCATATATTTCAGGTCTAAGATATTTCCAGTACTATAGTTTGCCTTGTTGTTTTAACGAAGAAAAAATATGAGCATATCTGGTTCTAGTATTAATTATATACATAACGTCACAGCTGAGTCTGCCTTGTAATCTCGATCAAGAAAACACAAATCTCGAATCACACAAGGTCTCGGAAACTTACTTTGGTCAAAAAGCGTATATTTCCAGTCCTTGTCATATATTTCAGGTCTAAGATATTTCCAGTACTATAGTTTGCCTTGTTGTTTTAACGAAGAAAAAATATACATACTTACATAGGATATTTTGGTTAAAAAGTCCCTACTTAAGACAGTTTAAATTCACTTACCTACTATGTCACAGGTTTGCTTGCCATATTGCCTCGATTACAATACTTTATACGTTCGATTATATAGTTCTCGGAAATATATTTTGGTCAACATCGTGTTGGCATAGTTGAGTGGACTGAAAAGCCTATTACACTTAGGGGGAATTCCTACCTACTTCTTTTGCAATTCCGGTATAAGGGGGGAAATCCTTATTAGTTATGCAACATTCCAAAATAATCGTTATTAAAGTTTTGAGTTTCACTTCTTTTTTGGACTGTAGCCAGGGAAAAAATGAATCGTTAAGTTATGTTTGTATTCATTTCTATGGTTTTCTGTAAAGCCATTGTTAAAATGTAATATAATAATGTCACGGAAGCCCACCAGTTTAAAGTAAGTTATGTGAATACATACATTCTTTGTTCGTTAAGATTAGTTTTATAACAATATTTAATGCATTAAATGATTTTAATTCGTCACTGGCGCAATCTGGAGTAAAATTAATATATTAATATTTTATTTACTATCTGCATTAGATTACCGATCAAGCACTGTTTACTTATTATTAAATAAATTTAAATTTAAACAGATGTTTCAGAAAGTTTGTCGAATTATAGCTGTCAACAGCTGTTTATTGCCAGTTCTTTGAATTAGGAAAAGGTATTACGTTAAGTTTTTATCACAACATTCGAATGTAAAGAAACTAATTTTTCAATTTTAATTCGACTTTATGTGGTGAAATGAATGTGTTATGCGTGGTAAAAACCACTCTAAATGTTAATTTAGACCAAAACCTATACCTGTTCCAAATTTTAGCACAATCCGTATAGCAGTTTCAGCGTGATTAAAGGACAAACCTCCAAAAATCTAAACATACGAACATCCAAATATCCAAACATTCAAACTTTTGTACAGATAAGTAGCAAATTCTAATTTAACTTTACGAAAAAAAAAACTATTAAATAAAATAAATAATTACACTGCATAAAATATTTTAAAATATAAGCAAAAATATACTACTAAACATGATTTATCAAAGTAAAATAAATATTGTAATACTAAGTCATGTAACCTCACACGAGTGTGGTAAGATTGAATGTGCTCTTAATGTATGATGGATTTAAAATTTTTTACATTTAAACATTGATATGTGTATGCAATTTAAATAGTTCACTAGATTTGACTAGGTAGTGCATTAGAACTTATAATATACATCATTAATAGATTTTAAAAATCGTATCTTTCAAGAAATAAGTTTAAAAAATAGGCAAAAATATTATAACAAAGTGAGGCAAGTAATTTAGTTTATCAATAGGTACATATTTTTGTCTTCTAATAAAATATTACTCTCTGGACTCCACCTTAGTAATTTTATCGCCTATAAACTGACCGGATATGGGCGCCTCGCCGTCAGGCAGCAAAGGGTAATTGGGCAATACTTCACTTTGACACCAACTACTCGAGTTAAATACAAAGAGGAAGTGTCAATCTTGGATATAAAAGAAAAGAAGATCAGTATTTCAATTTCCTTTATTCCATTTACAGGTCAACCTTTTGTTTTACCCTTAAAGTTGTGAATAAGAGTAGGTTAATGGGACAAGAATAAACAAGAAAAGTTGGCCTGCTTACTTATTTTTGACTACTTTGTTTGCTTTTGGTTTTCAACCGACGGGGATTGAGATCTCATAGTAAAGACTGTGACAATACTTGGCTACAGTAACAGAAAATACTAGCAAAGTAATGGAAAACTTTTGCTGAGTTTAACGTTTTATGGTCCTATAAAATGCGTACCATTATAATTTTCTACTACATTGATGTATGTAATAACATGATAACCCCGAACAATTTACAACATTATACTGTTTTAATACAGACAATCTGCTTTAGATGTTAACCTCAATTTTCGTACAAAGTGTAGTCCAATTTCCAAACAGCATACACAATAAAAAAAAACTCAGTATATGTGTGGTTCTTCCGTTGTCAATACGAATTTTTCGTTTGTGATTTTTCTTGAGTTTTCGTTAAATGAAGAAAATTAAAATCGTTACCGCTATGTTTCAACAATATCTCAGAAAGACAGCGAATTCCCCTGGTTGTGTAGTGAGATGAATCCGTCTGTTTACTGAACGTCACACGTAGGTATTAAGTAGAGACTCATAGTTAATTATAATAAAGCAACACATTAGTTTAGTCACACACTTTAGTCTCATTAGTTTACCCGTTAAGGGTGGTGTATTCTGATAACAACATGTATCTTATCACATATTGCAATAACGATTGGTTTATAACAAACAATCTATTTTTCAATGAATTTAAACTATGTTGTTTAGACAGATCACATGTTTGCATAGAACGCATGCACTATCGAGTTAAATATGAAAAATCGTACGATAAATTTAAAATTTTGAACTGTAGTTTTCTTTGGTACTACTGAGTACCTATTTTAATAAACAAAAACATTCTCTGTCAATAATACACACACAAGCTGACGCTACACAGCTGATTCGCAGATGGTTCAAAACCACTAAACGCAATTACGTCACAACCAATCATTCATCCGGTTATTCCCGCAAATTATATATCGAAAAATTCAATTAAAACAAATAACTATTCACTAATCTGATCAGTATAGTGTTGAGTGTTAATAGTTAAATCAAAACTGCAGTTAACTACTGTGGCTTATGCGGACACAACGATCAGCTGTACAGGTACCGAAATAGTTTTGTTAAGATTCTCGTAAATAAACTTACTAATCTTAGTATTATTCTTAAGTGTTATATAATTTAAGAACCAAAAATAAGACCTGAACAGAAAAGCGATGGATAACAATGTCAAACACTCTAGCTTGTGCAGTATATCAATTTGGCCATGTCCTTCACAATTTCCTTAAACCTTTAACATTTAACCGAAACATTTTCTTATAAATATATCTTAATTATGAAGATGTAATTATTTCTAATATTGCCTATTTATTATGAAAATATTCAGTATAATATAATATAAATGAAATGCTTTTAAACTGTTGCAAATAATACGTAGCACCTTTCACATTGAATACGCTTTGTATAAAATATTAACGGAGATATTTCTTAATTTAATTTCCAAGAGAAAAAGGCAAAATATTTGCGGAGATATTATACTCCTATTAATATTGTGATTAGTGATGGTCTGATGGTTTTACGTTGCAGTCCTAAGTCACTTGTCTTGTAATTTTACTACATTACTAACTTTATTCAGGGGCTTGTGTTAAATCTTCATTCCGCTATGATTCGTCTGTGAATACTTGGATCTGTGCAGTCCATTTTAGTCAAGATGTGGAGGTTCAACGATCAGCTTAACTTTTGTGGAAGGCAATATTCAGAAAAGGTCGAGTTAGGTTTAGAAAGATGTTACTCGCCACACGTCTCTCTGACTGTTAGGATGTTCTTCAAGGTCCTGAAAGTTGGGCAATTAATTTTAGTCCTTCCGGTTCCGTTTGCTCATATGGCCTGGCTCTGGTGAATTCATTTTCTTGTAAGCAATGAGGGTAAACGCTCACGGCTATAACTTCTGTGGTTTTCATGAAAATAATTCTCAGTACCATCCATGTCACAACATGAGAATTTTCATTTCGCAATAATTCGATTTATAGACCACACTGGAAGAGTGTATAGGGCTTTGACATTAGTATTATAATTACTTTGCAATTAAACTTTTTAATAATAGCCTCGAAATGATGCATTGGGAATTGGAACTACACTATAAACTTCAATTGTTACTGCTTGGTAGCTTGAAACTTAAGGAGAGGAGTGTACTGACTTCTAACATTTAAAAATGGGTAATTATCGCAAGTATTTTATATTATTCGTGCCATTCGTTATGTGTCATGTAATAGTCTTCGCTAAGGGTGCATGCGAAATTTCAACTCAGTAGCTCATTTAATTTTTTAGATGACCTGCGGATAGATACACAGACAATTATACGTAAATTAATTCTTACATTCACGGTAAAAAAGAGAAATCGTGTGCGCTTACTAAGTGATTAGCTTGCTCAGACTAATCCCAAGGTTGGACAAACAACATCATATAACTCATTGTTATATATGTAGAAATGTCATGCATGTCATATTATATTGGCAATAAGTTTAACATAAGCTATATTCCTCTCAGACAATATTGACAAGTCAAATGATCTAACTGCTAAGTTGAGAGAAGAATATGCTGCCATGAGGAAAGATAACGAGCATTTGCAGGAACAGAATAAAAAACTGAATGAAACTGTGACTGATTTAAAAATCAGAGTTAGTAACCTTGAACATTACACTCGAAAAAATAATATAGAGATCAGTGGAATACCCCAGACACCTAACGAGAACAGCCTTAATCTACTAAAGGACGTAGGGAGAGCTATAGGACAGGAACTAGTGGAAGCCCAGGTGTCAGCGGTGCACAGAGTTCCAACCTACAAGGCCGACAGGACGCCCTCCATCGTGGTTTAATTTACGGGAAGGATGCAGCGGGATGCCTGGATCAGAGCTTTCAAAAAAAAAGAAAACCCTGACGGCATCGGAGATTAACCCTATCTTCCCTAAACAGCAAGCCGTATACGTGAATGAACACCTGTCACCAGAAAACAAACAGTTACTAGGCCAACTTAAGAAGAAATGCAGTGAAAAAAATGTGAAGTTTGTTTAGGTGAAGGAAGGGAAGTTCTTCGTGAGAAAAAATGAGGGGGAAAAATGCCACAAGGTAAATAACATTGATGACATTGAAGTATTATTTAAATAGGCTATAGACAAATGCATAGTAACATGTTTGTTTATCTTTTATTTAAATTAAATTTTAAGTTGTTAGTTTGTAACGGAATAAAACAAATTGTACTATGGTAATTTTTGAAGGATTTACTCAAAATTACGATAGCCTAAATTGTAATTTTTTTAATTCCCATAAGAGACTTCAAAATGTAACTTTCATTCATGTAAATATAAGAAGTATAAGAAGAAACTTTCATTCCCTACTCGTTGAGCTAAGCCAATTAAACACAAAAATAGATTTTTTAATTCTATCGGAAATATGGATTCAAAGTAATGAATTAAGGTTTTTCAAAATTCCGGGATATAATGTTAAAGCGAAGTGTAACGACACTTACAGGGCCGGAGGAGTATTGTGTTTTTCTAACGAAAATGTTAATGTTAGCGAAGTGGAGTGTACAATGACAACTGTGGATTGCCTTTCACTTAACGTAAAACTTGATAATAATTATTTAACCATATTAACTATTTTCAACTCATTACTATTATCCTGCTTACTATCAATGCTAGAAAGATTGCTGGAAAACACAAGTAAGGAAATGTTTCTCATCAACAGCTATATATACTTTTGATAAAACTACGTGAAAACTTCCAATATATGTTAGTGTCCGATTGGTATGAAATATTGTAAACTGATTCTCCCTTTACTATTTTGGTACTAAGTGGATTATACATAGCACCAAACACAAACTAGAAGCTTTTACACAAAATATAACAATGAAGTGTAATAAGTATATTTATTTAATTAGTACTTGTTAGCACTCATATGAACTATTCTGTTGTTTTGTTCTGTAAATAATACTCGCTAAACTAGGGTGTAAACTGCTTTATGTGACGAAAAATAGGGAGTAAATCTGTGATTTATATTGAATTAAAGTAACTCATCCTTGTAAGTCCTGGTCCTCGTTCTTCTTCTGTCAATCACATCGTGTTCCTGGTGCTATTTCTGTGACTAACTGTCAATTGAGCGAAGTTTGAAAAATGCATCGAAATATCACTTTAGAATGATTTAAAAACATTAAATTATAAATGCCATTTTGTTTCCATGGATATCAAATAATATTTTGTGTAAACTGATGCTTACGTTACACCTGTCCTTTATATTGCTGACGTCATGACTATTAATAACACTAGTAGGGTTGTCGCATTGATTTAATTTAATTTCTATCCTCATCACATATTTGGCATTTATTACATTCCTGTACTTTAACAATTTATGATTTTATTAATAAAAATAAGTTACGGCTGTGAAGTTTTAATTATTTCAAATATGAAAAGATAAGCTATGACACATATTTAAATATAGATGCGGTATTGCTTAGTAGAACTCTAACCGAGTTTAAATGTAAGGGAGCTGTTCTACACTTTGTTTGGGCTTGATGAGACCTTTGATTATATCCGCACAGAACGTAAAGGCTTTTGACGTGACAACGTCTTAAATTAGGTTGCGGCTCGGAGTCACTCATGAAAAAGTGTAACGCCCGGTAACGTTACGATGCCCGTCCAGTGGGTCCGCCGCACGGGATCCGCACGGGATAAAGCAGATAACTGTGGGACCGCCGCACGGGATAAAGCAGATAACTATGTTTATTCGTGAAAATGTGGAGTGCTTAGATTCGTCATTTACAACAACTACAACAATAAAGGTAAATAATTGTACACTGATATTTCATTATCGTAAACTATGATTAATTGATTAATTGTTAGATTGACACAAAAGTTGAGAAACTGAATTTATAGGTTATGTCATACTATTGACAAATGTTGATAGTGTTAAGTAAATTATTAGTTTAAATCACTCTGCAATCAATCGTAATTCAGTCGATTGAGAAGAAACAGCGCGTATTGCTAGTCAAACATTTAAAATAACAAATTATAACCTCTAACCTGTCATAACAGTGCGACCAAACAAACGAACTAAACCGACCAATCACCACGAGCGGAGTTAGAATTTAACTGTGTTTTGCAAGAATTTCAAATTCCAATTTTAGTAAATGTTTTATTCAACTTTACCATTTACAATAACAAATTTTAATTAATTTCAAATTATGTACAATGTTTTAGAAAACAAAATATATTTCTATAGTTAAAATTTGTGCAATTCTTATTTTCATTCAATTCCTTGTTCCTATTGTGCAATTTAATAATATTCATATCAATAAATATTCTACCGAGAAAAAGACGTTGTCACGTAAAATCTTCGCCCGTAAAACCGACTTTACAGGCAACCATAATTTTTTTAACTACATATATACCCTATATAATAAAACTTTGATATATTTTAAATTTACAGTATTCAGCTACTCTTGACTCTCGGATAGATAATAAAATAATAGACAATAATAGTTTTTATAATAAATGATTTACGGGTCTTTCTAAAGTAAGGTGGATTCATAAATTTACTGTAACATTTTGTATACATTAATTTTTAAACACTAAACATAAAAGTAATCAATTTACAAATTCTGTATTCCACACATGACTTGACAAGATAGAACTCATTTAATTTTAAGAATACCATAAAAGCTAAAAAGGTTTTGCAATAATTAAGAAATTATAAATAATCTTGTTATTACGATTAAGTACTATATACTGTTACTAATGTATTCAATAGTTTTTGTATACATCTATCAAATAGCTCAACCAATATGTTATTCTCTTTATATAAAAATAAAAAGGCGATGAGACCATGTGTGGATAGAAAAACCTAGAATTCAAAACAATACTCTTAACAAACTATTAATTAGAAGGTCAATTCCACATAACATTTTGACATTCAGACAAGAACGCCTCTAGATATTATCGAAGGTTATATGTCAGTCACCCATTACCCATGGCTCTGCACACAATTTCCTATTGGATATCAGATACTTCATAAATATGTCTTTTTTCAATGGCTCCTAAAATTAAACACTCCTAAGATTAAAATTAACACCGGAAGATATTTCATTTTCCAGATTTCTAACTCAGACTCAAAGTCCAACGTCTTAGACCGATCGGGCATTGGCACTCCCAATCATTGATCTACTTTAAAATAACGAGACTATGTTTAAATAGTAATGTTTTAGGATCTTGAAGTAATAACGCATGTATAGAATTGATTTAGATTAAGATTTTTTCAAATATTTGTCTACACCATTTATGAACACCAAATTTAATCAATTTAACATTATTTAGTTGGAATTTTAAAGTTAGTCAGCTAGAATATACTAAATGAATTAAAGTCTCTATATTTAGATTATTACAATTTTTGAAAGATAGCTGTTATACATACGTAGAAAAATGCTTATTTTACATAAGTACTGATTTTTTATCAACTATTTAAAAACAGTCCCTATTACCTCCTGCATAAGATAATCTTTCGAAAATATTAAATCAGCCCAAAACACAAGTTTATCATCATCAATCAGACCAGGGAAATAAATATCTTTATAAATGATATATTCTTCAAAAAACAAGAATGGATTCCAAACTTAATGATCAAAAAATATAAAAATCTATTTATTAAACGTGTTTTTAATACACGTGAGTTTTCTAGAGGTTGGTGCTGTGATTAATTGTCACTAAAAGAACGGTGTAAACAGCTTTGGGTGGCAAGATATAGTAAGAGCGAAAACTTTTATTTCTTAATAATAGAATAAACTTGAAACTTATCATTATAGGTCCCGATCCTGGTCCTGCTTCTCTCCATCGCATCCTGTTACTGGTGGTGGTTCTCCGGTTTGCTGCGAGTTCACCTACTTTTGAACAAGAAAAGTGAACTACCGAACAAAATGAAAATACCACAAAGAAGGAAAATTTGTTGTTTCCATGGATTTTAATAAACATTACTTTAATATTTTTATCAGCCGAAGAGCTGTTCGCATGAATTAAAACAATTACACGCCTAAAAATCGATGCCAGGAGTGATATCATAAAATGGTTAAGAGCTTTCGTAAGTCCAGGGACCAAAAGATTGGAAGGCTAAAGAGGCAAGAATTTCAGATAATTCGGTTTTAATTAGTTTTAACCTACTGATCTAGGTATCATGGCTCTCATAGGTTTGCAGCTTTCTGTATTCGTGAGTTTTGACATCATATCTTTACCCACAAGCCAGTCGTTTTAAAATCTGAGTAATTTACAAATATGAAGGCACCAGTGGCTAGAATATCTTACAGAATAAATATAATATTAGACATTAGTAGTAATTGTTAGAAATAAATTTGTCCAAGAAGTTGAGAATTCTAGTTAAGGTAAAATGTCAGAGGCTAAGATAGTCACAAAGGTTTAGAATGCTTGCAAAGGGAATGCAATTCCTAAACTAAAGATGTTCGATTTTACAGTGAGTAGGGTATTCCACAATCCAGATGGTGCTAAGTATGGAGTCTTCAAAAAACATGGAAACGGACCGAATGTAAATGCCAATTGGCCCAGGAGCTTTAGTTAAATTTTGCAGAAATGTACCTAATCGATGATTAGGTACATTATCATATCGATGATACTCACATAGTATATACGTGTTGATAATAAACTTATTTTAATCCAATGAATATTGAGTCATTTTGTCTTGGCTTTGCGGCATTCGCTTCACTGGCTGACGGTCTAATATTCACTTCATCTTCGAGAATTTATACGATATCTACTCAATAGTTATTATTACTTCATCTTAAATCTTGTAAGTGAAGATTTAAGATGAAGAAAAATCTTAAAAAGATTCCTGTCAAATTTACTTTAACACCCTCAACACAAGACCGTTACTGAGTATCCTCGTGTAAAAGCGCATCACGTGACAAAGTGGTGGCGGAGTGGGGTTGGTAAATACCACGGTAAACTAGTACTTCGTTATCACTGTGTCACTGGTTAAACTTGAGGTTTTAAAATAGACTAACTTTATCCAGTTTTATTTCTAAACTTGTTAATTATGTAAATTTCGACTTAGTATAACATTATATCAACGAATTAATTATTCAGTCATACCACAGGAGCTAATTTTCATTGTACACATGATCAAAGTGATTTTCTTTGAAGTTCATGGTAAAATTTCCTGTAATGAAGAGATAAAACATTATCTTCATTAGTTCTGATAGAGGTCAAAATGAGGAGGTTATCAAAAGGGTTTAAAACATGAAATTATTTATTGTAACAACACATTAGCTTAACACTTTGATACGAAAATGTTTTATCGGCAACAGCTAACCATAGTCAATGCGAGTAAATAAGACCTGAGTATATAAAAAAACAATATTTTCATTCCAATTTCTTATATAAACAGCACATAAAACATTTCCAAGCTATTTTATTCTTCATAATTTCTTAAATGGTCTACAGCCTACTGCATTTTTAAAAAGCTGCACCTTTTGAGACGTGTAAGAATTTTTTAAAATTTAAAAAAAATGAGGTCATTAGTAGCGATTTCATTTTGTTCCTGCAATTTGTTATTCCCAAAGTGTCTCTTAACGTTTCGACTAGAAGTTTAGCTCAACCTCTCTACGAGGGACTTGGTAACACATGTTGTTTGTTAAGTAATTTAGCAGCATTTTACATAGTAGGCCTAATCTGACATTACGTGATTCTTAACAAAATTTACAACTAAAAGAGGAGCACAGTTACGATTAATATTTACTAAATAAACTATTTAATTTTTAAGTATCTGTTTATTCTTAACTAATAGGGAAAAAATTGGGAAAAATTTTATATTCATTAAAAAAAGAATTTTTGAAGGCTACATAATTTTCAAAAATTGTACTTTAGTTTCCGAAAGTAAAATGTTTAATAACTACAAGATATGTTACAACATTATGAAATGCAATTATTTGTGCTACGATAGAAACGAAAAGGCGATATTTAATTTCATTCGGAATATTTGTAATGGTAACTTCAGAGCTCTGGTGATAATTTAATTAACTAATTGGTTAAATCAACAATTACAGACCATATTTCTCCTCAAATATGTATAATTTCGATATTATTTTATTAAGTGTAAACAATTAAATGTAATTAAGTTATACATTTTATTCCTAATTCAAATAGCATTCAATAATTTCCAATTATTTTCAATACTGCACCACTATAAAATGCTTGAGTGATATCTCTCAGACGTATTTAACTAGATATTTCCCCCAGTAATCTTTACACTTTTTATCAGATATGTATGAACGGATATTATATCATTTGGACAATATAAGTAACTTAAAATGTAAACTGATTCTTTCTATACACTTAGAGTATTGAAAGGATTTAAAACCATAAATCTGATGTTCTTTTTTTAGCTCTCACAATATACGAAAATTGTTTGTTGATGAAGATAATCTTCCACATTATTAAAATCCTGTTAATTTTAAACGCGTTATAACTAAATAGAAATTGTCTCAATGTTTTTTTCTGCGATCTTTAATCCTTAAAACTAGGATTTTAACTACTTTGGATAAGAAGAATAAATAAAAAACGTTGAATTGCAATTGCATACAGTAACTCATCCATAAGTCCGTATCTTGATACTGGCCTTCGCCAAATTACTACTGGTGTAAATCTTCCAGGTCCAGCGTGTGAAACGACTTTGAACTTTAAATTGAGCTAAGAAAAGAGTCCAGGTCCTTACCAAGTTTTGGATAAGTAAAGCTCTTGTTTCTGATCGTTCTTCTCCATACTAGCGTGGTGTGAGTTCCAAGCCTTTTGTAATCAACATTTTTGAATTTATCGAAAAAATTAAAATACCTCTCATGTGTTGTTTCTATGGAAATTAAAACAAAACATATTTATATATACTGTTGTGTTTGTTTCACCTGTTTCTCTTCATTTTGGTTTTCCCATTCACGTTTTTGTGTACATTGCTACACTAACATTAAACCGATCGTTGTTATCTGATCCACACTCATACATGCTATAGAGACAAACAAGTTTTGTTACTTGTCTTAAAATATCGTGTATATGATAAATAACTATTGGTTAGGTAAAATATCTAGGGAAACTATTAGATATTTCTTGTTATTGCTAATTAGTATATCTGGTACTAAAATATCTCGATATTGTGCGGAGGGCTTTGACCATACCTGCACAGGACGTAAAGACTTTCACCAAATACATTCTCTATATTTATTAAGAAACCACTTCCATTGAGACAAAGTTATGAGGTATTTTTAACATACCGTCCTCAGCTAATCTTGATTCTCAGATGTATTAATAAAACTTTAATGATATTTCTAAAATTACGAGGGTCACATATTTAACATAGCATTTTGGAGTTATAACAAATTAGTAGCTCTAATTTTGAATGAATGAATGTGTGATTTACCTTCACAGGCGAAGTAAAAACATTAGATCTTCTCTCAAATCTAACTCGGGAACATAATATGTAAATACAAAAATTATATGTAAATTCTTTCAGTATTCTATACTTATATTTAATGCAATGAACCTTTTACTGTTCATACCTATCGACTACAAGGAGCTTTAATGACAATATTTCTAGAGAAATTTCCCGTTTCAGATTTCAAGCACTGACGCATGGTGTGGTATATGTGTGTAAAATGGTAAAATGATTCATACACTAAGATTACTTTCCGATGGTTTTCCTTGCAGCGATGAAAACTGAGCAATTCGCACTGGGCAAACTGCTTTAACCGTATTAGTTCATTTTGTTTTGTATGTCTCTCTGTCTTTATATATATCCGTCCAACTGTAACTATAACTATATGTCTCTCTGTCCTCGCCTAAAAACGAAGCGACGTACACCGCACGTATTGTCAGTATAATCGACCTTCAATTTTTTATTCTCCTCTTTATTCTGTATGTTAAGACCTTCGCACATGCCAGTGGCCCATGGGAATAGGCGTAATAATCCTTAAGAGGGAATTAGCATTTCTTGCAATGAAAAATTTTCAATGCATGGCATATGTTGTAACAACATAAAGATCCAGAGTAAAACATGTTGGCTACCAGAAGTTAAGAGCTCAGTGCGTTGTACTTGCTAGTGCACTGCGCCGCACCGCCTGGTAGCAAAAGCGTTAAAGTTGAATTTTATTTTGTTTAATGTAAAACTGTAGTCCTTGAAATGCCTTTTTACAGTTGAATAGTGGATTATAAACTTGAACATAGGTTTTATAATTGACAATTCAGTTGAAGTTACAGTGCCCAAGTAAAATATTATAAACATTTCAAACATCTCACAAACGTTACAAAATCACTATACCTCGTTAACATTGTCCGTAAAATCAACAGAGAGTCTCAAAAGTTTCTTTTCTTTATGGCTACTCAAATATATGATTTTTTGGGGTAGTCCTACGGAGTATGGTGTAATTCAAGGAAGTTCACGCTACTAGGAGTCCTACATTATTTGTGTATACATTATTGACATTTAAACACTGCATATTCATGATAATGTATTACTTTTTGCAAATTTTAATATTATCAAAGGTATATCTTGACAGGACGTTACAAATAAATCTCTTTTTTCCTTATGACAATTACAAAATGGATGAAACAGAATGTCTTATCACTTAACGTTTCGAAAACTAAACTCATGCATATTTCCGTTATATAAAATACAGTTACTTAAACGATTTAAATATTCATATTTCTAATAATCATTATTATAATGACTATGCCTGTAATAAAATTGAGAGGATGTCGTCATACAAATACTTTCATGTTTTGTTTGATTTCCGAATGAAATGGATAGATAAAAAAAAATTAAAACTTAATGGCATTGTGAGTTTTTTTAAAGAACGAAAAAACTTATTAAGTTTATGAGAAATGCCATTTTTCATAGTGCATTCTAGCTTGGGTGGGGTGGGCGCTTTTTATTTACATTTTAAAAGTGTAGCCATTGTTCATAAATATATTGTAAAGATGGTGTATGCGAAGGATAGAATACATCCCTCTGACTTATGGTTTCAAGAAACTGGAATTCTACTAATGAAAAAATTCTTAGTTGAAAAGCATTGATTAATTTCAACTAATTACTATTATCTTGCTTAATAGAAGTGCTAGAAATATTGCTATAAAACACAAGTTAGAAAATGTTCCTCATAAACAGATATATCTCTTTTTTATAAAGCTACGTGAAAACCTCCAATATATTTTGTTCTCTGAAGATTACGGATTAATGTAAGCATATTCTCCCTGAACTCTTTTGCGTACTGAGAGGATTATACACAGCACCAAACATAAATTAGTAGTTTTTACACAATACATAACAAAGTATTTTATTGACTATAATTAATTTGTACTTCTATTAGCACTACAATAGAACTATTCTAGTGTTTTGTGTTGTAAATAATTGCTAAAACTAGGATGTAAACTGCTTTGTGTAACGAGAAATAGTAAGTAAAACCTATGATTTATGTTGAATTATAGTAACTCATCCATATAAGTCCTGGTCCAGACCTGCTTCTAACCATCACATCATGGTCCTGGTGCTACTTCCGGGGCTTGTTGTGAATTGAACGAAGTTAGAAAAATTGCAGGGACGTAACACTTTAGGATTATTTTAAAACATTCAACTATACAAATGTTATATTGTTTCCATGGATATAAAATAATATTTTATGTAAATTGCTGCTTCCGTTTCACCAGTCTCTTATATTGCTGACGTCTCGACTACAACTGGCACTAAACAGATCGCTTGTTATCTGATTACCCAAACCCATACATCTTACTGTGACAAACGTGTGAATAAAATATAGTTATAAGAATTTTAATGAGATAGTTCCAGGTGTAAATGTATAATATTTATGCTACATTATTAATGTGTGGATACTAATTTTTAATAAGCTCCAAAGATGAACGATTTTAAAATATGTTTTTATTGTTTGGATACTTCTTAGAATAATATAGATGAAATAAATTTTGCCCTATTATTCCTAATATTTACAGTTCTTAAGGAAAAGAGTATTTTTATCGAAGTTTATTCAATGACACATAGTTTAATGTGCTATAACTTAGTTTAACCTATTTCCTAATTTGTGATCAACATTTAAAATAATGAGAATTTGAAATTTTTACGTCTCAAAATGAGCTTTCAATCGAACTGTAATTATTATTACTTCTAATCTTTAGAAATATCTTGAAATTTCATTATAAGAGGTTAGCATGGACAATATTTACCTCATAGAAAAAAACTTTTATGGGGCTGAACGAAATATATGAGATAAGATGATAGTAGCCAAATTATACCTATCAAGATGTAATAAAATTAACCCATAAACTATTTTGAACTTAGATTTAAACAGGCATATTCCATTGTGTATCATATGTTGTTAAAATAATAAGAAGAGCTCAACCATTCCAAAATATTTTTAGGACGAAGAATCGTACCAAATTATTTAGGACATGAAGGATAATGGACACAAAATTACAATTCCCATACTATCGTGGTTTTTTGAAAAAGCTCTCCACTGGTGGATTAAAAAATTACAGGAGTAAAAACTTTTAAACGATTATCAAAGACATAACAAATCCGAATGTTTTCGAAGAATACAGTTTTAACTCTATTGCCTCTAAAATATACTATTTGTAAATAATTCTATTCCAAAATATGCGCATATACCAATTAAAAAATTTAACGATCTTGTTATACTGAAAATGGAAGGAAATAAATTTAATAATACATTTTACATTATGTTATTTATTTTATTTTTTAAAACTAAGAATACTTATTAATTAATGATTTAATCGCATACTTTTTAAAAGGTAAGTCAGGCATATTTTAAATTTTATATAAAAACATTTAATAATCTTAATGCAAATGTCCCAAAGATCAAATAACCTTGATGTGTTGATAATCTAATCTGCAATAAGATTGTGTCAATCACACATTCTTGTAAATTAATGCTATTCCATCTCTTTATGGTTTATAGTTAGGTTTTTCTTTAGTTCTCGTTCTACACTGTAAAGTGTAGTTACTTATTATTTTTATGCTATGTTCTGTAACTAAGAACAAAAATAGCAAATTATAAAAATTAGTCTAGTATATTAGAGATAAAGCGTATCTATTTAACCATGTTCATGTGCAGTAAGAGAACCCGATGGCTGAGCTACAATCATACGCAGACAAATAAAATAAACTACCAGTCATTATAAATAGTATCGCAATTGCTGTGTGCTGAAGTAGATATGACAGTAATTAACTTTAGTAAACCGCTGTCCCTATTGAAGTTCTTAAAGAAAATGTATTTAAATTGTAAAATTTTAATCGTGTAACATTCTATACGCTTAGAAAATTAATTTTCATTGAAATATAATTATTTATATCTTTTAAACTCAAAATTAAAAAGTTACAATTGACGCTAAATATTGCTTCATTTCCAAGAAGTCGACGTTTCATCTTAAAATTTATATACTTTGTAATAACTTTCGTTTATTACATAAATATTTAACTGTTATATGAAAGCTTTTAACTATCTGAATTCTAAATGAACAAAATATATTTACTCTGTTGAAGAGTAGCTAAAAGTGGTTACAAAGTGTACTTACGGTTATAACCGTCTAATCCCAAAAGAGTAATTACGGTTTTAATAGTCCACCACAGGCTTGTTCAAATAGTCAATATTACGGCTGTTTAGAGTCTATTGTGTCGTTCTTACTTATTATTTCGACTGGGAAACGTTCAATGTAATTATTGCTTATAGGTGCTTGTTCCTAGCTAAATTATATATATATATATATATATATTATATATATATATATATATATATATATATAATCACAGCTTTGCCGCATAGTTTTCAAGGAATTTTATTGTGCAACCCCTTTTTTTGTATATGCTCAGTTATTATACTGGAGTAATTATGACCTTTTAATTAATACTTCGGTAAAATGAGTGATTATCTGAACTAAAGTGATCCTAATGAGGTACATGGAATCAAAAATCCTTCGTTTAAGAGCATAAAATGAAAAAGAATAAAATTGCTTATGAGTATACTGATTGTGAATTTTTTTGGGTTTCAAAATTACTACACAGTGTCAAAATTCTAAAATAAGTACAGTTTGAACACCCAGATTGTGCATGAAAAATATTTTTTCTGTCATTTGTAATATTTCAATACATGATTAAATACAACTATTAAGTGTTTTTTATTCCCTGGAGTCCATTAATCATAATGTTGCTTATTCTATTAGACTCTAGGTAGATATGTCATCACTTCTCAACAGATTAAAACATTAGGTAAGAATTACTTTTGACTGCATAACAGTAAGTGAACATCCTTATAAGAGTAATTTTATAGTACTAAATATTTATTTTCGCTTTTAATACATAATTTTGACATAATCTAAATTCACATGTAGGATCAATTAAGTAGGACTAATGTAGATCATGAAGTGTTTTTGGAGTAGCTGAATAAAAAAATTCAGAGTTGAATATTTATCTTAAAATCTAAATTTACAATGTGGATACATTTTTACATAAAGATTACTGCAGTAGAGATTAGTTTTGAGAATGTACAGAGTAAATATTAGTTTGAGAATGTATAATGTAATTAATATTAGATTTGAGAAAGTATAGAGTAAATATATAACATAAATTGCTTTTAATTCTTATTATTAAAAGAATCAGTATACATATTCAGAGAAACTAAATACCAGTTTCTTAGAACAACAACATTTTAGGAACAACTTATTGTTACGTTCTCTAAATGCACAACAAGATTAAAACTGTCCTGACTTTCATATCGTTTTGAAATAACATTCCCTTTAGTATGGAAAGATATCGTAGCATACATACTACGAAGAGTTTTTGTGTGAAGCATTAAATTTAGTTACCCTCAGATTAAACGTAAAAGGGTCTTAATTATATTAGTTTATGCCATTGCCGAAACTTTTACTTAAAGATTCAAGTAATATCCTTGTTATAATTCCTGAACTGGAAATATATTAAACAAATTCAACAAAAAATAAAATTCTGCAGCAAATTCTAGGTTTTATTGATACTCTTATTTAAATTCATATACTAACGAAGAAGTTTTTTTCATCAAGGATTATACTTTAGACTAGGTTAAGATTATCGTTACTAAGCGTATTCATCGTGCGCGCTCAAGCACACGAACTCGGGCCCTGTAGTTGATAACCTGAGACACAATTACTCACCTACGGTATAAGTTGTCTACTAGGCATATATTATATATTTATAGCATTAAACATTTATAGCCAATGCAACACTTTAGTATATAGAGTTGTTCATTGAATACGAAACGCCTTTTTCAATAATGCAGGGTGTAGCACGGAAATAAATAATTGCTCTGTCAGTTCTTATTAGAAACAGAGGTTAGAAACTTACACTGTTATTTGTAAACGGTGTTAAAAATTGGAAATATGATATGAAGTTATTGTGATAATGTTGAGAATATGTGTTAACTGGAGTTTAATTTTAAGCCAGGGTTTCTTTCACATACGAAAAACATACTCGAACAAGTATAATTATCTACGAATAATATATAATTGCATATAATATAGCAAATTGTCTATGATATTAGTAGAGTAAAATATTAAACAAATGTTTTTGACATTATTGCGACTACTAGCAACATGGAAATTGAATAAGCTTGATGAAAGTTGCATAAGCTCCGTGAAGAAAAGCAATGGCGGAGGTATATCCTAGTCTAATTTCCAAGAGAAAACGCTAAAATCTACTGGAGAATATATACTGTAACTAATGATTATTTTATTTTCTAGATATAATGTTGGGAGATGAGCAGAAAACAATCATCCAGAAAAGAAATTTTTATATTTCACGGGGACCAATGAGAAATAGTATTGCTTATAAAGTTATAGTCATTGTACCGAATGAACGAGACACATAGGGTTAGATATAACTGAGGTTGTAGTAATAAATGTTCGATTCGAAAATTATACTTATAAGTTTAATTGTATCAATTTAAACCTACAAAGCTCCACTTCTAGGTGTCAAAATAAAATAATATCTAGACACGTTGCAGCCAACATAGAGTAATGATGAACTTGGTATGAGTTGGTGTGCTCGGGGGTGAGCTAATAGCTCCAATGTTCTTTTGAATTTTGCCTACGAACTTAATAATTTATTAAAACTTTAAAATTGACTTACCTTCACATCTATGTCGACTTCTAGGTGTAGCGTCAGCCTCTTGGTTCAATATTGGAGCTGTAGTCAAAAAAGTGAAGACTTATAATAATTACAAATTCGTCTCGAGAGGAGGATATCACCTCATTTATTATCTGAATAAATCTTCTAAATAAAACATCATCAAAATATATTATTATATCAATTTATGATTAAAAATTGTACTTTCTATTACTTTCATATTAGATGTCCAGCATGAAAGGGCAAATTTACAATGTGCAAATATAAATTTTACTTACTGACAAGGCGCGCTAGGTGTTGCTTTGCAGTAATATGTTCAGGTACAAAGTTCGAGAGAAAAATTTTATTAGTTACAAGAATTATAAATGTTGTTACAAAGAACATCAGATTACTTATGCTAACCATCGACGAGTAGCTGGGTTGCGAAAAGTTGTATTATACAAAATTAAACTTAATAACTGTGCAACTTCTATGACGCTTAGCCTAATGGTTAGACATGAACCATCATATAACTCATTCTTGTCTATGTAGAAATTTCATGCAAGGTTTTATACCAGTTTTCTGGTAAGCAAGCGAGGATACCAAAACGCAAGATTGCGATAAAGTTATTTATTGACTACAACGTTTAACATTGACTACAATATACTATACTTTATTTGTACTCTACTAATAAAAGAGTTACTTCATCTTGCCTGATAGGACTTGGTTGCTTATATATTTATTTATTCAACTATGTTCTCGTTTTCATCATGGTTACCTAAAGGTACTTTGCAAAAATATTCAGTGACGCTCATCCAAATCCCATCAGTTATAATGCAATAATATCAAACACAGTGTTACTCAAATATAAATTAAGCTTCATGCAAATTTAAAATACTATAGGTCGGTTCGTTTTCGGGATATCTAACAGACTATCAAACATAAGTAACACGATCATCACTGATAATTACAAGTTAAGGACTGCAATTAATTTAAAGAATCAAATGTTAAAAATATTGTCTGTAAACTATATATTAATTTAACAACATAGACTGTACAAAACTGAAAATAATCTTTGAGATAATATGAATATAAGTCATTATGCGAGTTACTGGATGTTGTGGAAGTAGATGTTTCTCAATATCATTGACAAATGCGATGTTTTCGATAATTAGCAATCAAATCTGTTATGACCTTAAATTGAGTGAAGACAATAATATGTATTTAATATAGTGTGTTTTTTCTACGAATTCAAAAGAATGCATCCACATGTTCAGGTTCCAATACGAAATGTTCGAGGCCCTTTAAATATCTAGTTTGCAATTTACACTATTTATTTCTAAGCTATTTGGGTTTTACAGTTCTATGTATAAATGAAAGATTATTGTGTACAAAATTATGGTACTCAGTAATTAATAAGAGAAAGTACTGAATATAAATTTGTAGTAGCATTTATTATGATTAAAGTAAAATGAACATGTAACAATCAGAGCCTTAGTTTCCCCGGTATCTGGCTATAAGAATACATAGTGACATAAGAATCGAAGCAGTTGTTTCTATAACTGTATAATAACAATTGGCAATTTCAATCGGCTGTTGTAAAGTGGAAGAGAGCTCTGGTGGTAATCTCATCATCTAATTGAATAAATTAAAAGATAAAGACCATAATTCTCCTTAAATCTGTACAACACCGTTTTTAGAAATGATTCAGATTAAATAATTTAACTCAATACGTTCTGAATTTAAATCCTAAATGAGCTAACATTTACTAATTTAAAATTAATTTCAATATTTACACTAGTATAAAATGCCTGAAAGAATTCTCTCAGACACATTTAAGTAAGTAATTCTCTTGGTAATCTTTAAACCTTTATATAAAATATGTGAGAATGGATATTAAAACCTTCGACGAATTTCAGGACAATGTTGTAAACTGATTCTTTCTGTACACTTAGAGTACTGAAGGGATTTAAAACCATAAATCACAAGTGTTTACAGTTCGTCTACAAAAAATACGAAAGTTATTTGTAGGTCAAGATAAAACAAGACAAAAAACTTATTGTATAATTCAATTAAGATAATCCTTTTAACTGCAAATGGAACTGTTCTACTGTATTTGCTGTTTTTAATTATCGCTAAATCTAAGATGGAAATAATTGATTTCATTAAGAAAAAACGAAGAAAAAACTTTGAATTGTAAATCAATAAAGTAACTCATCTGTAATTACTTGTCTCGATCCTGGTCTTTGTTAGCGTACTCCGGGTGGACATTTTCCGCGTACTGCGTGTTGAACGAATTGAAAATTAAAACGAACAATGAAAAAGGTCCTGGTCCTTGTCAAGATTTTGGTCATCGCACTTGTTCCAGGTCGTGCTTCTATAACCGTGTGTTCAACAAATTTTGTAAATAACACTATTGAGTTTATCAAAAACTTTTTTGTATCTGTTCTTTGTTGTTTCTATGGATATTTAAAATATATTAATATGTACACTGTTGTATGTTTCATCTGTTTCTTTTTAATGCTTTTCATCTTCACTTGCTTGTTTACGTCATGACTAATATTAATACTAAATCGATTTTTTATCAGATTCCCGAACAGATACATACTATAGAGACAAACATGTTTTATGTTTCGTCTTACATTAACGTCAAAGTGATTGTTTATGATAATTTAGATCCAATATTCAGGAACAATACACGATATGTCATGTCACTGCTAAGTATTATATCTGCAACGAAAAGAACCTTTTTAGATTTGAGTTTTCACTTTGATGTATCTAACTTAAATGGTCTACATAACATTCATGCAGACTTGTAACATTCTTTACAGGTGTAAAGTTCCTTGGAGCAAATAACTTACTATAGCCATAACTTATCAAATAAACAATACATTATTTGAAAAGTAGGTTAGATAGGATGAGGATTAAAAACTATTACTTTTAATTTTGAAATAGTTTACGCCGATCTGCTTGTACTAATCAACAAACACCTGTATACCGCGGACCAAACTTAGGCTATAACTATTTTCCTAACCAGTCTGCAATGTTCAAACTTCTGTCCTAACACTAGTAGGGTTGTAGTACTGGTTTAATTAACTTTCTATACTTATTGCATAGTTGACATTGATTACTCTCCTGTACTTTAACAAATTAATATTTTACACTAATATATGTATCATAGTAGAAACTTATTAAATTTCTGCACAAAATACTATTACATTTATTCCAACACATTTGTGATACCTCTTTGTATAACTATATCTAAAACACAGCAGGGATTACTTCTGGCTGTTTTATACCTTCCAGTTAAACTTACCACTAGGCACAACAAAAACCGATGTGTCACTTAAATCTCGCCAACCTTATGGATGTCCAGAAGCGGCACATCACTAACCGCAAATTTCAAGACTCTTGGGGTCAGGTTAATTCTACAGCCTATTGTGGCATATGCCTGTTGGATTTGGTAGGGTTCGCTTTCTAAAAGTCACAGGTTCTTGCCTGCCTATACAAAAGGGTGTGCCACCCCTACCTGCTTTGACTGAAGAGGCCGGTTCAAAGCTGGCCTCCCCCTCTGTCAAGTGGACATGAGATTAGTACCCTAAATTATTTTGTACAGATCTCGATAGGAGGCGGTCCCTACCCCTAACCTTACCCATCAAAAATATCCTGTCACTCCAGAAGCAGTGCAATGTTCCTCCTAGGACTAGGTTAAATTTTTAAGCTTATTTTTCTAAGATTATAACTATATTTATATTAGATGAGTTTAAAAATAAAGATTTTTACGCCGTTTGGGCCTTGAATATGGCTTTTAATATATATTTTCAAAGGAGGTAAAACCTTATTTTCCACACATGACATATATGGTATCCTGCGGGATACTTTAGTTTATTATGAGAATATGAAGTAGGTGATTTAAATATTAATCATCAGCAAAGTCATGTTTGAAGTCAACTTAACTTTTATGATTGCTCACTTATTTGCAACCCCCGAAGTTTTATGCCACTCAACAAGGTTTACTTGTACGTAATTCTGCTCTCCTAAAATATTTCCAGTGGTAAATTCAAGTATTTTTGCAACCCATATATCTATTTACTACCTCACCGGTCTCGAGATTAAAATAGATTTCCTTTGCAGTTAAAATAACGTGTACATTACAACCTACTTCTCCATACCTCATTGTTTCTTATAAGCCTCAAGAATTTACATTAAAATAATTCTGAATTAATGTAAACAGTCGAAATTTTAGTGCTTCGGGCCCCAGCCAGCTTCCAGTTTTAGGGTAATTTCTAGACTATGAGCTCCCAGCTTTTAGGAGCTGCTTTCCTCTAAGAGATTTTAGTCACAGGAGAGCAACTATGGAATTTCCCAGCCCTTAAAAGCTCTTATCCTCTAAGATCTTTCATCCTCTGAGCCTGATCTCCTGTAGTTACCTGTCTTTGGGAGGCTAAAATCCTTGGAACTCTCACACTCTCCAGCTCCTAACCTGATACTGCAGGCGGTTTCTGAAAAATTAAAATTATGACACCTCTCGGTCTGTTTCAGCTCCTGCCATCTTGGAGTTTTCGGGATCTTGGTTCTTCCGGTGCCTAGTAGCGCTTGGTATTTGGAACCTAGAGGACTCTAACATTTCTCAAATTTGAGTGGTCTTATCCTCTGACAGTTCCCGATCCAGGGATGTTTTGGAAGTCTCTAGGATCTCCCGGCTTACGGCAGATCGTACACTTTGTCAGATATTGGCCATATTTAGAGGTTCATATATTCCACAATGCTGCTATTAAATGAATTGTTCTTTTATTAAGGCTCATTCTTGGCTGTCTCACAAGCTCTCAGAGGTGACTGGGTGATCACGAGTACCAGGCGTTCATGTTTAGAGGTCCTTAGCAAAATACTACTCTACTAACGGACTGGTTTTGTAAAGTGTTTGCTCTAACACACGATTATTTTTTATGCTAAAATTATAAAAACGTTATTTCCAAGTACTTTTAAAGTTCAAAGGTCCTTGCAGGCCTGTTTTCAAAAGTTAGCAACTGTTGATACTCCCGAGCCTCTAGATATTGTGTATGTAAACATGTGCATTGACCAATAGGCTCGTACTGAGGCTGGAAGAACGACCGCACTGCAAGAAACAGGACGACGAACCAAGAACGCTTGCTTTCGCAGACGAGTTCATCTGATCAGCAAATATAAATGTGATATACAAATTTCCCAAACGCTTAAAAACTTGTTTCAAAACGCTGCCTTGTGACATACGTATTACATACTTTAGACGAGTTTTTGCCAATAAAATAAGAGGACATTATGATCATTAGATTGGTACCGGATTGAAGTGGGAGTAATTGGTAATGAATGAATGAGAAAGAACAAATAAATGGCTGTTTGAGGGGATTGTGGAAAATCTCAGTTTTATTATAATTTATTGACTTGTCATTGAATAGAACATTCGCTGCAAGGAAGATTTGACTCTTAACTACTATTGACTGTTTGTAACAAGGAACTATTTAATAAAGTAAATATAACGCTTATTGAAGAAATCAGCTTTGAAAAACTGCTTTTTTGTATACTCTTTTGACCTCTTCCGACAGATGTTGACTCCCGATTCCATAATCCAAATCTGAAACGTCTGATTTCAGACGCTGCACTAAGCCTAAGGTGAAATTAAGGTGAACTCAACACTCGCACAGTTATATCAATTATTTTATTTAATAAATAATTTAACATAATTCATTTAAGGGTTCTTAGTATTTAGCAGTTAACATAAACTAATTTTTACTTATTGTTAAAATACAGCCTACTACGAAGTATTATTATGGCTGTTAAAAATTTGAAAGATAATAGGGTTAATTTTTAATTAAATAAAGACATTTAAAAGTTATAAACCACACATAAAACTCGTATTGTGTTTTGTTACTACCATGAATATTTCGAGTTTAGAGAATTCATCTTCAGGTATAAGGTTATGGTACATCATATAAAAAAACAAAACACTAAATTAAATTAATATTTTTATTATAACTAAATCGGTAGCTGCATTTAATCCTTTATTAATGTACAGTAAAATAATATTTTAAAGAATTTTAAATAATAACATTTCTACGAAAACATGTTTGTCATTTAATACCGCATCAGGATTAATTTTGGCTCATTTTTAAATTTTAAAATTTTCTAAATTACAAATTAGGTGACTTTCTTCATATGTGTACATTTCAAAATGTTTCGATATTTTGTGCCATAACCATGTTAAAATTAACAGCCGACATTGATTTTGATCATTTCATGTCTTCAGTTATTTTGCTTGTTCCTTAAATCATCTAATTTCGGAGGTTACTACTAGTGTACATACCACATACTACTATTATGTATAAAAAAAAAACCAAATTCATATGAATACTTGTTCTATTTTTAGGAAAATACTAAACCATTTCGGCCGGAACGCATTGGGTACGGGGGTTAATAATAGCCCAAAATAAAAATATACTAGCTTTTCTAGAAAACGAAACAATGGTATTTAATGATTGCAGTAATATTTCTAGTCCAAGAAACAAACTCAATAAAAGTGTGAATGAGGATTAAAAATTAGTGTAAATTGTAATTGCACTATCTTCTCAGAACAATAACAGTATCCTACCTGTAAGTCCTGATCTTGGCCCTCGGTGCCTTTTAGGTTACACTATACGCTGCGATCTTTAGACTTTACATGAAATAAAAATATTGCATATAATAAAACAACTAAAATCCTTTCATCCTTGTTTCCCTGGATAAGATAACTCCAATATCTTTGTTGGGTATGTTTACATGGTTTCTAGTTAGTATGAATATTGTGGCTTTACTTCACGTCTACTACTAAAAATAAAACCTAATTAATGTTACGTCATTATACACTATATGAGTGCCATACCATAAACACACATTTAAATAAAACTGAATTTTTAAAATAATAAAATAAGTTATTTTTTCAGTTTAGAGTATCTGTTAATATATATTACTGTAAAGACCCTTTTATTAGGGATCATTTTCGTTATGAACGTTTAACTCTATTGCTAATTTCATTTATTAAAAAAACTCTTATGTGGATTTTACAGGTTTTTGCTTTGCCGTACCGTATCAATAATAATTACTTTTTAAAGTAAGTCCAGGTAATTTCAAGTAATATTATCAGTAAACATTTAAATAAATTTATTGCTTAAAATTTTATTGAACATGAAATAAGAACAGTTACTACGATCAAAAGGCCTTTATTATGTTTAAATAAATTATTTTGACATTAAGAACCCATAACACTAGTATTGATTTTTAGTGAAATACTCAGTTACACCTATTGTGTGTAAACCGATATTTATGCCAAACATTTGGAATACTGATGGTAAACGCAGATTTCCACAACAAATTAAGAAGTCACAAAATACTACTTTAATTTGGTTATCATTTACAAATCTCGATGAAAAATTAGTTTAAGGACATATCGAAGACAACTCATAGCCGTAAATCGATACTTTTTTAGCATCTGTATGAAAGTTTTATTCCGATCAATTCGAACTATATTAATTTTCTTTTACATAAAAGAAAACGAATAATAAAATTATATTCAATCACATTGATTAAAATTGGATCCATCGAACTATAACACTGTATGTTGTTTTAATGACACAGGTACAAAGCACGAAGCACGGATCTCACAGTTCAAATCCCAATATTATTTTAGCTTTTTTGTGATGTTTTGAGAATGGTGTAATGTTCATTGGTGTTTGACATTATTAGAAACATTATCAGCGCGTTAACCAACAGTAAGACATCCGTCAGAACAACTTAAAGTTACACAAGTGTTTTTAATTTGGTACCTGTTTTATTGTTTTAACCGTGATCGCATTAGTATTATGCTACATTTTACAGAATATGTTGTGATCATATTTTTGAATGTGAGCATAGAAAAATATAAGTAGGTAACATTTAAACTCTTCCATGATTGTGATGAGTGCCGCATTTTAGGCCATACGATCCATAATATATTTTTTTATGAAATCAGTTAATTTTATGTAACATTAACTTAATCCATTTCATGGTATCATTTAGTGTGGTTATAGTTCTATTCACGACAATTGCTTTCTCTTTTACAATACAAAATAGTAACCATAATTATGTTACTCCCTGTAAGTCATACTGTTGCAGGGGTTGACGTGTATTACGCTGAGTAACGGCTGCTAATTGACTACATGGACGACTCTATAAGGTGGGCTGATCACTCCCAGCATATGTGAATCGTCCTCAGCGTCTGCGGCCTTCAACCCCACCATGATAGAATCTTAGTGAGTGGGGTGATAGCATCTTCGTCCTAGAATTGTATACTCATTCCCACTAACGTGAAAGTGATGCATTACAAAGAAAATTACAGATTCAGATAATTATTTAACAAACCAATTTTACGTTTATTATTATCTAGTCCACGTGAATAAACATATTTTCTAAAACATAGCAGAAGCGTTTATTTTTATTATATTCTTGTTCCGAGAGTAAAAATACTGGTGTTTGAATGTGAAAATGTGCCCTTTTATTATTCATAAACTAGAAGTACTTTTTACTGCACATATAATTAATTTTTTTTATTTGATTTATCTGACATATGTCACTGTTATTTGTAATAATCAGTGCCCACCTTTAGTTCATGCTGTAAAAGGAGTATGTTGGAAAGCTAAATTACACTATAGTGTAGAAGATCATTACACAGCTAAATACATTTCAATATTACTTTTACTTAAAAAAATGTAAGAGTGCTATATGTAACTGTACAAAAGGAGGCCGGCTATTATACAGGACATACTAATTGCAATAAGAATAAAGAATAAAAGAGTATAAGAATTAAATCGTAAGCCCTTGCTACGTTTTTTAATTCCTATAAACGATCAAGTTTGGTCATTTTACCGGCAACACTGGCAACCGCACGAGGCGATCTCCGCGCACCAGTCCGAAGACCTCACTTAATCATTCAATCTGTAGTAGCGACGAGTGGTTTGAACATATGGCAGAGACGTATTCAACGCGAGCTTATGACTCACCCTTATTGGGAATTCTTCGTTCACAGGGATTGTAAGCCTCAATCCCTAGCACGAAGGAGTTTCAACGGGTAACCCGGGCCTTTCGGCCAGGGAAGACACGCTGATTCTTTCAGTGTAGCGCGCGTGCGGCTCAGGACATCTAAGGGCCAGGTCAGGTCACTGTACTGGGGGGGGGGGGGGGGGGGTTGGAGCCCCCACGTCTTTCAAAGCCTCTGCCAATTTGGCCTTTGCTTAGTGTCAATAAGAGTCAAAGCCCTTACTCCCTGTAGTGTAGTATTGTGTAGTGTTGGAGTCATCTAGTCTTCCATTGGAAGACGAATTTGGGGGACTTCCAGGGCACGAAGTTGTGTGTAGGTGTTCCCACGGCGAGGACTCTGCTTATTCTTCAAGTGTAGACGTTAGTCCATCCTCGAAGCTTGTGATGGTGGGGACGTTGGACGATGCTCTGACGACGGTGTTCCTCACGAACCTGGGCGACCCAGTGGTCCGCCGGAGACACACGCTCTGGACTGCGAGAAGCTCTCTCCGGGCGGACTTGCATGTAAGGTGATACCATGCTGGGGCCGAGTAGTTTAGCACTGGCCGTATCACAGCCGTGTAGAGCAGGACCTTCGTCCTGGTCGAAAGCTTCGTGAAGTTGAACAGGGGGCCGATGCTGGTGAAGCCCCTTCTCGCTAGACCACAGATCCATGGATGTGGACGTCGCCCTTCTCCAGAAGATCCAATTCAGGATAACAGATCACTTCAGTATCCCCAACTACCAGGTGTACCGCACTGACCGGCAACGGCGGTACATCCGACGCAGCGGAGGCTTGGCGATCTTAGTGCAGCGGTGAGTGACTCGCCGTCTCCTGGTAGCAGTCCCTGCCTCAAGAATCGAGATCACTCGGGTTGCCGTCCAGTACAGTGGAACTCAGAGGATGCCCCGATGCCCTGCTGCGACCTGGCTTCCCTGCACTTGTTGCTGGGGACCTCAACGCCAAGCACCTGGACTGGGGATGGCGGAACTCGAACTCTAACGGCAGAGATCTCCACCGTCTCCTGGAAAACCGTCCCCACATCCGAGTGCTGAGTCCCGAAGAACCGACCCACTACAACTACAACGGACGTCATCTTCCAGACATACTGGACATCGGTCTAGCTGGCTCACTTGCCGGACACATCGAGGTGTTCGAGGTGTCTAACCTTTCATCGGACAACGTGACAGTTGTCTTTTACCTGCCAGACGACGGAGCTCCAGCTTATCCACCAGCTCGCTCCACCAAGGTCAACTGGCACAAATACGCGAACTACCTCGCTGACAAGCATCGACCGCCACCAACTCCTGCCGAATCACCGGACCAGCTAGACCGAAAAGTACTTGACCTGACAACCACCCTTCAGGAAGGTGTGACAGTCTCGTCATCTCTTATCTCCAGAACGGACATCACGCCACCTCTACCTGAGGACTTGAGAGAGGAGATACGTATTCGACTTAGACTGCTAAGGGAGTATCAGCAGTCCCGCTGTGCCCACGGCAACCAGACTTTCAACCACCAGGCCAGGAGATACTCTCGTCTCCTGGAGGAACACAGAGCGGCAGCGTTTGATGACTTCGTGGACCGTCAAGCTGACGGTGGTGTCGGTGGCATCTGGAAAATCTCCAGAGCCCTCCGAGGAGAGAAGGAGACCAACCGGCTACTTCAAATCTAAGGGCATCACAGACCTGTTATTGCTCAGCCTTATGCGGCTGGAAGCCGCCTGTCCCTCTAAGAAGAATTTGATTCGCCGGTAGCACTTTTGTGGATACGCCTAGTTAGCAGGCTAGGTTACCGGATTTACCTTTCTAATTTATATATTTTTCCTATTTATTGTTTTTTATACGTAAGTATGTTTTAACAAGAAAACTTATAAAATCATTACATTCCAGTAGTATGTTTTATTTCTTCTTCTGTTACGGGATTAGCGTTACGAATCGTATCATTCGTGAAGCTGAAAAACGTAATGTCTCTCTACTTGTTTATATGTCTATCCCATTGTTTCTCTGTCCATTTCTCAGTCCGTCCGCATTATATCTTGTAGAGATTATGATCTTTTTGCTTAAAATTTTGCAGGAATATAGGCAAACTTTTATTATAGGCAACAGTCCGATGGTAGTTCATGTCACTCCATTGGTTATTGTTAAGCATTTTTAAATGTTTCACACAGGTCTTATGTATAAACTGTAATTGTACTGAGAACGAAGCAGAATAAATAAATTCGTAAATTAACTAAATACAATTGTACGAGATCTTGACTTTTGAAATATTAATACATGCAGTTCTACATAATACATAATACATACATAATAGAGTTCTGCAGTAATACATAATTAATACATGCAGCGTATTTATAAAGAAAAATGAAAGAATACTAGGAAGAAGTGTTTTAAATATGTGACAAGATTATATTTTAGCACAATTTTAAGTAATATTAACTGATAGCCGTAACTGATAACTAACCGTAACTTTTATTATTTAAACCCAGCTGTAAAACCTAACTCAATATAAACAGTTGTATGTATCCGGTTGTTAGCTCGAAAAGGATCATATGTAGAGTTATGAATAAAAACTTTTATAAATCGTTTTCCGTAGAGAAGGAAGAACGAGTTCTATGGTGGTGCATTTCCATCGAGGGAATTATTTTGAGTGTCACTGATTACTCAGTAGGCTGAAAAGTTTTTTCTTGGATCTTCTGGAGGATGTAAAACTTTCTTACAGACATCTCAACAATAAATTATCTCTATACTTTAAATAGTGCATGGAATTTCAGTGAAGCTTTTTGTGACACCTGGTGTCGCGTATTCCATCCTCCTTGTATTTAAGTAATTTTGAAATAATACATGTTTAATGACTGGAGGGTCTCTGAGCATATCTAAACTGAGTGTTGTTCTTGTTTTAAGTAGATTTAAGAACGCAGTATCTTTCAATAAATACATGCACGATGCAATTTACATTTTCAATAATTTATTCATAACGATGCGTATCTCCGAAACAAAAGAATGCAGTATACGAAACTGTTCATATCTTTAATTTGCAAGAAAAAGAATTATTACCACCTTTACTCGTCGCATGTACAAGTTTTTAAATTCAAGTAATCGTACCCCTAAAATTCCTTAAAAACTATCGACCCTAAATGCCGACTTAGAGTACCTAATAACCCAAAAAATGTAAAATTCTCTGGCGAGTTCTGGAGATTTAATACTATTGTTATTTAAATCTTATTGTTAACCAAGATGTTGACTAAAATCTCTTTGGTAATGGTTTAATTCTGCTGAGTACTCTCTCATTTTCAGCTGAAGCATTTTTCATCACGACTCATTGTAGTTTGTAGAAAGTAAGATCGAAATCTAATAAGGTATATATATTACTTTATCACTTTAATTGACTATACCTTATTTTGCATAGTGTGAGAGAGACATCTGGTGTTAAAGTCAGTAACTAGTTGAATCACTTGAACATTACAGACCATATTTCTCCCAAAAATGGTCATGACGGTTACACAAATTATTAAATATAATAAATAAAAATAATTCATTTAGTGGTTTTATATATAAACACCTAGCATAAACTGTTTGCAACTCAAGGTGAAAAGTTTTCCAACTGCGAAATTGCCACAAAAATGACATATATAAATAATTTAGAAATTATTTCTCCCTATAAATTTTGAAATATATATCAGATATGTATGAGCGAATACAAAGTGTTACTGAGATTGTTGAAGTGAAAATTTCTTTAGGCGCGTTGAGCGTTTTGGTAGAGGGTAAAATCCTCGGTTCGCGTCACCGACATGCTAATGATACTAACCTGCATGAAAAAGTCAGTCTCGCTGTGTTTTTTAACCGTAGACTTGACCGCGGGCTACTAACCTGCATGAAAAAGTCAGTTCTCGCTGTGTTAAAACTGTCCCGGCGGAGTATGAAAACAGACTACGAAAATCAGTGACCTTTACGGCTTCCTCTCGCGATTTAAAAGTGAAGCCAATGTCGTACAATTCTGTAAGATGCGTCAAATTAAAGCTCTTAATATTGGCAATCTATTGGTTACATTTTTAAATATTAAAAAAATTTCGAAATAATTTTGATTATTGTTTACATTTTACATAGCGTTTACAATGACAAGAAAAAAGTAGTAAGCGAGGATTTTTTTTAATTTTTTGGTCAGACAAAATTTGTCAGCGAGAAAGTTTGTGTGAAAATAGATGAATTTTTTTTGTTGTAATTTATCATTTTTTTATTGGAAGTTTAGTTTAGCCTGTCGTAGCGTATGAAGTGATGAGGTGAACGTTTCTGCCGGAACTGTAGTTGGCGCATTGGCTCACTGATACCGTATTAACTCAATAAATTAATTTATTGTGCAATAAAAATACCTTTACGAAAGAACCAAGTTAATTTAACTAATTTATTAGTTTTAAAAATATTGTGGGTTTAATTGTTATTGCAATTATATACTTTATCCGTAGCAATAACTGTATTATTTACAACGGCGTTCAACTCACTGTTGTTCACTCGGTGTTTACTCACTTATAAATGAATAATGAAAACAACGAATATATTTTTAAACATTTTTAATATTTGTACGAATATTTGTATTTAAAATTTTTAGATGTAGTTGCTAAGTTCTGAATTGATTCTTTCTGCACACTTTGGGTACAGACAGAATTCAAGACAGCCCAAGACCAGGTTCTTGCTATACTTACACATACGGCGGAATGAACCAAAAGGTGTAGTCACACTGAATTTCGGCTCCGTATATTTTTAGTAATTTTAACCAATATTTTTCGAAATTGCATACTGTTTCTTGTAGATAAGTGAATAGTGATCCGCTGGATGATATATTTTTCAAGTTTTAAAGTAGAAGAACTAACCTAATTATCGCTACAGTCGTGAAAATAACCTCAACGGTTCATGTTTCGATCGCCTCAGAAGCTACGGTCTGGGAGTAAAGGTCGCCAGTGCCTCTATCAGCTGGAGATAAACGCAAGACCGCCCGTTCCCTGTCTACACCGGAGTCGTCTGCTAGCCCTGAGTCGTCTGCTCCTGTCAAAACAACAAAGATGCCAACTGAAGCGGAGGCCTGTGTAGACGCTTATCTGTCAGGAGAAGCGTTTATTAAGACGTTGGTTGACAGATTGTGTGAGGCCATGAAGCCCATGATTGCAGAGGCTGTCCGGGCAGCGCTCGCGCCCGTCAATGCCGAGCTCACGGATCTGCGCAAGGAGGTGGCATCGCTCAGGGAGAGATTCAACAATATGAAAGAGATGTAAGACCGAATGGACGAGCTCGAGCAGTACGGAAGAAGAACCAACCTGCGTATCTTCGGTGTAGAAGAAACTGTCGGCGAGAACACCGATGAAAATGTGATGAAGCTGTGCCGCGAACACCTGGGCGTCAGCTTGCCGCTGGAAGCCATCAGCAGGTCTCACCGAGTCGGAAAGAAGGTGACAGCGGTCGACGGGAAGAAATGGGCCCGCCCCATAATTGTCCGTTTTACCAGTTATCGAGACCGGCAGCGGGTATTCAACGTCAAAAAACAGTTAAAGAACACCGGGGTGACGATCTGCGAGGACCTCACGAGGCGCCGACACCAGCCGTACCGCCAAGCTGTGGAACGACACGGGGAGAAGCGCACCTGGAAGTCTGATGGAAGGATCCTGTGGATAACCGAGGATGGAAGAAAGGGTACGGCAACACGCATGGCAGACCTGGAGTAGCGAGACACATGACACTGAACAGTAGTAAGAGAATTTTTTGTTGATTTTTATTTCCATTGTGGCACCGTCTTTAAAACGAACTAATTAATTTAAAATAAAACGCTTTATTGGTAAAGTGCCTGCGCTTTTTTTGTATAATTTTTAAATAATTATATTGACTTAATGTTTTTATTCCGAGCTTTAATGTAAGAGATTAAACTTTTTTTTTAATATAGTTTATTCCAATAATTGTTAATTGAGATAATGTTTTAATAATGAAAAGTCAGATTAGTTAAGTTATTGTTATTTTTATTTTTAATACTTTATTATAGGCTGTTATAATAAGCGGTTAATATTTTATGTATATGTATATATGTGTATGTATGTATGTACGTATGTATATGTGTATGTATGTATGGATTAGTATATCAGATTTTGCTTATTTAAACATTTAACAGAGTGGTTTTGTTTAATATTTATTTTATTTATCATTTAGCGGATAGTTTTAAGCTATAAGTTGTTATTTTTATTTTAAATTATTTGTCCGGTTAAAAAATTACTTTTTTTTTATTTTTATTCTGGAGCCGGAGGGTTAGTGGCCTAGGTTGGCAATGAAGTTGTGCCCTGCATATGGTCACATATATTATAGAATGTATGTAAATTGTATGAATAGTATGTGCTTGTTGTGTGTGTATGTGTGCCTGTGTGTAGCCACGGTAATGAGAGTATCCGCGTCCCCGTGCCGACGCCATGTCTGGGCGGCTGTGGGTCTAGGATAGCAGGCCCGCACGACTCCGCTCACACTCCGCGGACCGGTTTGTCCTTCCCCTCCCATTCTCCCACCCGCACCCCTCCTAACCTCCTTATCACGCAACCCACCACCACGGCCCAACTCCCTTAACAATAGTATGTCTCCCTATCGCAAACAATTTAAAAGCAGCTCATCTGAACGCTCAATCGCTTAGATGTCATATAGATGAAGTTAGAACTATTTTTATGAATCAGATGTTTTGATGTCATTACTATATCTGAGTCTTGGTTGAAGACGATTATTCCTGACGGTGAGGGTAGCACTTCCGGGTTATTTAATTTCAGAAATGATAGATTGTCCAAAATTGGTGGGGGTGTATGTGTATTTATAAAAGAAAATTTTGGGGTTAAGCACTTGTACTCTACACCGCGGGAATATTCGGCTAAACCGGAATTTATTTTTTAGAAATTAATGTGTCGGTTTCAGATGTACTTAGGATTATGTTACCGTCCACCTAGGTGAGGCATATGGATGACTTTGAGGATACTCTCTTGCGCCTTCTCCCGGGCTTATGGTCGTGTATTGATTATGGGGGTGACTTTATTACGGATCTTCTGAAACATAACAATCACAACACTATACAGGTCACTAGGATGTTCCAATCCTGCAACCTGACTATACTACCACTGAACGCCATGCACCACACTGCCGAAGCCGCCCACCTGGCTAGATCTTACGGTAGTCTCGGACCCTGAGGAATCATTATACCATGGGCAGCTTCCAATTCCGGCAATTTCCCATCATGATTTTAATTTTCTGTGCCTTTAATTAAAAGTACCCAAACCTAAAGAAAAATATATAACTTACAGATCATACAGAAATATGAATGAAATTGCATTTTTTGCGGATGTTTATTCATACCCATGGCATTACGTGCAGAATAAGGAGCCTGTTGATGAGATGGTTGACTCTTTAAATTCTCTTATATTAAAGCTGTATGACAAGCATACGCCTCTTGTTACCAAGTGAATTAATAAGAAACGACCCGTTCCCTGAATTACCGAGAATATTCTCGGTCTAATGGCCGAAAGAGAATGCATTGTTTCGGAGGGCTCGGCGCTCTAGAGATGTCAACTTAATGATACGGTACCGCCATCTTCGTAACCAAGTCAAACAACAAATTAGAAATTCCCTTCTTCGATACATAAATCGTATGTTTTAAGGCAGAAATCAATCGAAAACTGCGTTATGGAGTAATGTCAAGAAAGCTTGGTTTTGGTAAGCAACCCTCTCCTGCCTCTATTAATATTTCACTTAATAATCTAGACGAGTATTTTTCATCATTTTCTCAAAAATCTCTCACAGCAGTTGTACAAACCCATTTAGATGAATTGAGCCAACAAACCCATAATATTCCCCTCAGACAGCAGCCAGTTTCGTTTTTAAATTCAGTATTAGAGGTAGATGTCCTTAAAGACAATCAGGAGTATACAAACGAATGTTACGGGTTCAGACAACATATCAATCTTATTAGTTAAGAAAATTCTTTTTGCTATTCTCCCTGTCATTACAGCAATTTATAATAAATCTCTCACAAACAGGTGTTTTTCCCCCACACAATGGAAGTCCGCCTTAGTTCGTCCAAAAATAAAATTAAATCTCCATCTGAACCCCAAGACTACCGACCAATTAGTATCTTACCAGCTCTCTCGAAACGGCCTTGAGCGAATAGTTCATTCCCAAATATCAGATTTCTTCTCTTAAAAATAATATTATTAATGTTTTCAGTCTGGATTTCGGCAAAACCATAGTACAAAAACTGCATTTCTGAAAAATAACTGATGACATTCGATTACCCATGCATCGAGGTCTTTATACCTTACCAGTTCTATTTGATTTCAGCAAGGCCTTCAGTACAATCATTTCATAACATTCTATTTAAAAAGCTTCAAAATTTAGGTTTCTCTGAAAATGCTTTGGCATGGATAAAATTATATCTGCGGGACAGAAAGCAGTGTGTGCTCAATGACAATTCAATGTCTGATTTCAGAACTGTGACCTGCGGAGTTTCCGCAAGGATCAATTCTTGGCCCACTACTTTTTATTTTGTACATAAATGACATTAACACTGTATTGCGAAATTGCAAATTTCACTGTTATGCTGATGGACTTAAAAATCTACTCAAACTTTAACATTATCGACATAAACCAGACTGTGAAGTGGATGAATGAAGACATACAAACGACTTTGTTCAATGGGCTTTAAAAAATGGACTTAAACTTAATCCGGATAAACCCCAACCCATAATTGTTTGCCATCAACGACTTTTCCAACTCCATTGACCTACAAAAATACACCAACAATAAACTGTAGATGGAAAACTTTACCATACGTTTGAAAGGGTAATAAGTCTAGTACTAATCATAAGCAACACACTTGGATGGACTGATGCAGTGGTGTATACCTGTAACAGGGTGTTCGCTGCTGTGCACACACTGAAACGAATTGCAAGGACTCCTACCATTTCACATTAAACTTCTGTTGATCAAGTCACTTGTGTGTCCTTACTTTTAACTACTGCAACGCTGCAATCAATGACATGACTGTAGCCCTTAGCACTAAACTGCAAAGAGCACAAGATTACTGCATTCGCTTTCTGTTTGATTTACGTCGAAGGGATCATGTTACACCATATTTTATTCAATCATCAATTCTAAAATTAGCTGATTCAAAGATCGATTCGAATTTTGTCATTGTTGTACTCTATTATTAATACGGATTCACCCAAAATATTTTATCTGAAAAGTTTTAGTTTTTGGCCGGCGAGTGGCGCAAGAGAAACTCGGTCTGGTGCACTAAGTCTCAGAATTCCAATACACAGAACCAAAAACCTATAACCGATCCTTCACCGTTACCGCCTGTAGATTATGGAACTCCTTACCAGATCCTGTCAAAACAAATTGAGAGCCGAAAAACGGTTTGTGGCGGAGCTGAGACGAAAATACCTGGACCGGATGATTGGGGCGGGCGGCGGGGCTACTCTTTTGAATCGTGACTGTGTGAATGGAAGAGTGAATGGAATACTGTAAGTGTAAGTTATAGTTAATTAGCCTTAATTTGCATTGTTAAGACATATTTTTAAGAGGTTAAATGTAAGGTCCTAATTTCGCCTCAATTAAGAAGTGTTTCTTTCTTTCTTTTACACAAAGATTACAAAATATTTCATTGATTACATAGAAAATTATTTAAGAAAAGCGAAAAACGATGAAATTAAAACATACGCAAAATGAATAAAATAGAATTTACTCCATTATTATTACATTTGAACTGTTCCTGTGTTATGTGCTGTAGTAAATATTTGATAAAACTAGGATTTAATTTGCTTTGTTGTAACGAGAGATACTATGAAGGACAACTTAGATCTCTATATATTATAAAAGTAAACTCATCCATATAAGGCCTTCTCCCTGGTACTGGGCCATTCCGTCTTATTCCAAGCTGATGTTTCTCTTACATGCTACACGTTGAATGGATACTGAACACAATTATCTAAAAAAACCAGTCAATAAATTACCTGTCCTTTGATATTTTCCATGGATATTAAACAGTTTTTTGTATGTTCATTTCCACGTGTATACCTTAATATTCTCTTAGCAACATTGCTTCTTTACGCCATCACTAGTACTGATATTAAACCAATTTTTCTTGTTATGAGATTGTCTATACATACTATAAATACAAATATGTGTTTTAAAATTTAATTTAAATTTGATTTCTGTCTTAGGTTATGGTGTATATGGTAATTAGATAAAAAGTGCTTATAGGATTCAGTTCCTATGGGGGGGGGGGGGTAAATATAACCCCTGTACGCTTTGGGTACAGAATAATAAACAATAGCCTAAAATAACATTTTAGCAGATTCAACACAAAACAAACAAAGGGAATTTGTTAAATAACTATAAATATAGAACACAAAAAAGAAAGGAATCTGAAATAATTATTTAAATTAAATTATAAATTATAATTATTTAATTATTATATGTATACTTTGTGATCACGTTATCATTACAAATCAACTGTTCCAGTGTTTTTGCTATGATTAATACTCGGTAAAAAAATTATATGAAACTTGCTTTGTGTAACGAGAGATAGTGACAGTGGATATTGTGATTTCTAAATGTAAATAAAATAAACTCATCCTTGTATGTCCTGGCCCTGCTCCTTGTCACCGCATCCTGTTTCCTGATGGTAGTTCTCCGACTTACTGAGAGTTGAACTACCTTTTGAACGAGTAAACTACTAAACTGTCCAACAAATTAAAGAAATCTCAAAAACTTTTCCTTGTGGTTTCTATGGAAATCTACAATTTTAATAAATATTACTTTTGGGTATTTTTCAGCTGTTTCGCTTCTTTTATTGCTGTGTATTAAACTACTTACTTTTAGATCACGTCCTTTTATCAACATTAAAAATAAATACAGAAAATTGTAAAAATGTTATCATCTGATTATAAATACGTATATTCTGAAGCAGACAAAACTTGGAATAAAACATAATTTTAAGGATTTTTTGTCCGTATATCTAATACGGTAACATTATGGTGTATGATATAAAATATCTAAGGAGAGTGTTCGATATGTCCTTAAAGCTTTTGTTCATTCGCATACAAAATCCTCCGTATATTCAACAAATATTGTATGACATCATTCAAGTAGTCAAAAATACAGATACATTTTCCTTACAAGATTATAGCTATTACAAATCTTATTACAAGTACAAAGCACTAATGTAATTATGTACATGCTTAACTTACAATATTGAACGGTTTCTTACCTTACTATTGTGTATCAGAGAGAATTGACTAAATTAGCTCAAGTGTTTTTCTACAAAACTTCCTGTATATGTAAAAGATCTTAAAGCTATACATTTATTGAGACGGATAAATTATAATTTCCTTATAATGAAGATTATATTACATTTGAAGTTGAATAACGTTAGAAAAAAGATGTCTAAAAAGATTTGCTTGTCTAAAAAATCCAATGAGAGGTGTCATATTTGAAAAAGGGTCGAGAAACTGTTTTATCTCTGAGGTTGTGAGTCGATGGAGGTTAGAGCTTTCAACTAAGAAGGGTCCTATTGTGAAAATTTTTATTGGATGATGGTTACTATTATAAATATAAATTTTGTATGAATTCTTATAGACTAGGACTTTTGATAGGTTACAATTTTTTTAGGTATTAAATTGTCCCAGTTCACGCCTGTCATATGTTGGGAGCTTTTTATTCTGGGAGTTTCTTAATTATGACAATAACCAGAAGCTGACGTTTTCTTAAGGCAGACCGGTTTCCACAGGCTGGGATATTCTAAAGATTCAAATGGAATATTCGACAGTTATGTTTAATACCATAGAATGGAGAGCTAAAGGTTAGTTTTCCAGAGAGGGCTACAGATTCTAATTATGATAAGATGCTAGAGGCGAAAATACTCACAGAGAATAAGGGATGTTTACAAAACTATACCATTCCAATAGCTTGAGAGTTTTACAGAGTGCGGTGTTAGTGATTTGGCTGTCCGTGTAAAGTTGGAAGTTTCTAGAAACATAGAGACGGAATGAATCTAAAAACCAAACTGGGGCCAGAGGCTCAAATGCGGCGAAGTACCTGGGTGTGTTACTCGACTGCCGTATTCGGTATTAATAGCACATTCAGGCGGTGTGCGAAAAGCCTCTAAGGTGGTTATGTCTCTCGGCAGGCTGATGGGTAACGTAGGAAGCCCTAGGTCAAGTAAGAGGACGCCTCCTCATGTCTACTGTAAACTCAACCCTTCTGTATGGCACAGAGGTTTGGGCGGGTGTCATGAGGATAAGGCGATACAGTCAAAAGCTGTTATCGGTACGGACAAGAGCAGCACTTAGGGTCGCCTGCGCCTTATCGCACCGTTTCCGATTCGGCCGTGGTGGTCGTGGCTGGAGTGGATTCCTATTGATCTGCTGGCCATCGATAGTTTCGGGAGGCTGCCGAGCGGGGTAGAGAGGATGCCTTGGGCTGCTGCCAGGGTGGAGACTCTGCAGGTTTGGCAGCGGAGGTGGACGGAAAGATCGGACGGTCCGCTGGTCCTTCCGTCTCATTCGAGAGCTTCAAACCCTGGAATAGATCGTGGCAACGGGGAGATAGATTTCTTCCTTTGTCAGTTCCTGACAGGGCACGGTTACTTTAGGAAGTTACCTCTACAGGAAGGGAAAAGTCAGGTTCGCCTCGGTGTGGTTACTGCCCGGAGGAAGATGGTAATGTGTTCATTATACACTTCTTCGCTTGCGGGGTCGCTTCACCGAGGCCAGGCGAACGCTCGCACTCCACAGTTGGCGATGGAATTCGGCGACAGTCACAATTGTGGAGCTGGATTGCTGGCCAGGGTGGAGGAAGCATGGAATTCGCAGTAGTAAACCCACTCATGTACACGCGAATCACTTCATTCAGAAAGCTGCCGTGAAGGACGGATGCCTGCGCTGACCCCCTTGCTTCCCGAAGACTAGTAGTTTTGTTCTGGACGGGAAATAAGACACGCGTGACCAGGCAAACAAAACTAGCATATACAAAAAATTAACTTCATTTTCAATCATTGTAGCCTATTTCTGAAGGTGCCAGAAAGATTATTGTTATGAACACTCAATTTATAAATTGCTTTTCATAATAAAACAGACTATCTCTTATCCACTATTCGACAGAAATTGTTCACATATTTTTATGATGATATAAGGATTGTCTAGGGAGAATAATTGTAACATAATCCTATCAAAGGCGTACAGAAAGGATTAAAATTAAAATTAGTATAAATTAATAGTGCTTTTCTAAGGATGCTATAAAATGGACTTTGAATTAACATTTTACAAAATTCGAACTTATAAATTAAAGAAAATAATAATACAATATAGAAGTTATATTTCCTTTGCAGACCCAGAAATTATTACATACAAGCTCAAATTATTCCAATGTTTTCTGTAGAGAATAAACAGTCTAGGATGTAAACTGTTTGGGTGTATCAAAGAGGATTAGAGGTACAAATATATCTAAATAATAAAAGTAAACTTATCCATGTGATAACCTGATCTCCTGACCCATATAGACCTGGTCATCATGCTTCTTGGCCATTTCCAATTGTGTTCCTAGTGGTTGTTTCATTGATGCTGTTTTAAATGTGTATGGACATACAATTTTTAACCTGAATTAAAAACACGTTAAACACTTTGATCCAGTGGGTCCGCCGCACGGGATAAAGCAGATAACTGTGGGTCCGCCGCACGGGATAAAGCAGATAACTATGTTTATTCGTGAAAATGTGGAGTGCTTAGATTCGTCATTTACAACAACTACAACAATAAAGGTAAATAATTGTACACTGATATTTCATTATCGTAAACTATGATTGATTGATTAATTGTTAGATTGACACAAAAGTTGAGAAACTGAGTTTATAGGTTATGTCATACTATTGACAAATGTTGATAGTGTTAAGTAAATTATTAGTTTAAATCACTCTGCAATCAATCGTAATTCAGTCGATTGAGAAGAAACAGCGCGTATTGCTAGTCAAACATTTAAAATAACAAATTATAACCTCTAACCTGTCATAACAGTGCGACCAAACAAACGAACTAAACCGACCAATCACCACGCGCGGAGTTAGAATTTAACTGTGTTTAGCAAGAATTTCAAATTCCAATTTTAGTAAATGTTTTATTCAACTTTACCATTTACAATAACAAATTTTAATTAATTTTAAATTATGTACAATGTTTTAGTAAACAAAATATATTTCTATAGTTAAAATTTGTGCAATTCTTATTTTCATTCAATTGCTTGTTCCTATTGTGCAATTTAATAATATTCATATCAATAAATATTCTACCGAGAAAAAGACGTTGTCACGTAAAATCTTCGCCCGTAAAACCGACTTTACAGGCAACCATAATTTTTCTTTACACTTAGATTACTGAAAGGATTTAAAAACATAAATATCAAGTTCTTTTTTAGGTCGCATAGTACAGGTAAATAATTCTTCAAGTAATACACTTTACTGTATTTACACTTTTTTATCAGTATATTGCCATGTGTTGCAAATTATTGTAACCTGATTCTTCCTGTAGACTTAGATTACTGAAAGTATTTAAAAACATAAACCTCTCTTTGTTAGCTCACAAAATGTACGAAAATTATTTGTTGTTTAAGATAATATTCCTAATTGTATAAATCCTGTTAATTGCAAAACACGTTACAACTAAATAGAAACTCTTTCACTGTCCACTGTACATTTAAACTGAAATTTTATAATTCCTTAGAGGAAGAAAAACAATATTTTGATAAGTTAATTTAAAGCAATGAATTATTTGAAAAATTATTGTGAAATTAAACATTAAATACATTTCATTTAATTTTAAAATATTTTACTGTGATTTGTTTGTAATTATTAACTCATGTATAGGACTGATAAAATGAAAGCTATAACTATTTTCATAACCATTATGCAATGTTCATACCACTACCCTAACACTATTAAGGTAGTCACACTAGCTTAATTAACTTTTCAAACTTATTGCATAGTTGTCAATGATTATTCTCTACAATATGATATACTATTGAAGTTACATAAAAATTTATTAAAATTATGAAAATATAATTATTATAAATATACTTCACTAGTTTAGTTATAAACACGCTTGACTCAGAATATTGAGATTTTCATTCTTAACTAGCACCCGTGTATAATAAGATTATTGTTAACGAATAGTGCGTTCGAGTCGGAACTCAAACTCTGACCCTTTACGTGGTATAACTGAGTCGGTAAACACAAACTACCAAGACAGTAGAAAGATGTCTACCAGGCACATTCTAATAATATTTCCTAAGCGTGTGCCACATAGATGAGAGAGTGCAGGTAATATAGCACTGTTCTGGAAAGAATATTAAAACATTATTAAATGTGTAATTTTTTTTTAATTTAAAAAAGGGAATAAAAGTTCCTAAAACACAAGTTTTGCCGTTTTAAAACAAATTTATGATAACCTTAATAAACCTAGACGGAAAACCCAACGAAATAACACCTATTTGAACGATGTTTACTTAGTATTAGTGTTGTCACTACATTTTAGTTCCGGCATTCTGTCACTAAAACTAGGATGTACAAACTGCTTTTATAGGTGAGAGATCGAGGATTAGATGCTGAGATTACTAAAAAAATAACAGAAGTAAATAATCTGTAAGTTCTGGTGCTGGACCTGGCCATAATGTATGCTGGTGTAGTTTCCCTAACGTGTTAAAAACATAACAATTCTGATAATAAACTGTACTATGGAAAAATTAATGACCAAGTTCTGTATTTTGTTGTTTCTTTGGGTATACATAATTTTTATATATTAAACTTTGGTTATGTTTTAACTGTTATCCTTATTTTCTTTTAATCCTGACTTGTGCAGGCACGTCTTTTCTAACGCCACGTTCACCAACGAGATGCAACACAACTCTTATGTGACTGTAAATTCGTATATTATATAGATAAAAATATATAAACAAAGATATTTAAAAAAAAAAAAATTTCAAAATGCAACCCAGAAACACCTATGACATGAAATGTTTTGATACAGCTACATCTACAAAACTTAATACGTTTTACAACATATTTGATTCTATTAGTCTGCAATAGTGTAATTTTAAATTTTAATCAATAATTATTCTAATGATTTTCATGAATTATAACTAAAAAATATCATACAAACACTTGTACCAGATTATTCTACCTTTTATGCAGAGGTATTGTATTACGATTCTGAAGCATATAGATTTATGAAAAAGCCTGTATCATTCAGGTTTAATTTTGAAAGTGCAAACAATTTAATTTTTATATCGTAATGATCAGACATATATTGAATTTTTATGTCCATACGGATTTTATAGCGTTAATATGTCAATATATACGCTACATCACGTGATACTAAATGTTCATAATTTCCCCTTTTATGCAAGGAACAAATATGTAAAAGCAAACCGAATTGTTTAATTTTCTTGTAGCGATTGCTGCCACACAATCTTTAACAACTATTGGTTAGCTAATTTGTAATATCTCGTGCTAGTATGACGATAGGTGTAAGGAACTTCTAAAAACCTACGATTTACGGTTTAAAAACACTTGTTTATATTTTTAATGTCAATTGTAATTTACATAAATTTCTCGTTTAAGAAGATATACAGGTTACATAAGTAGGCCTAAGAAGCCTATTTCTATAAGCCATTTCTGTTTCCAACGTTTTTAATTAATTTCCTACATTGACAAAAACCTCATATCCAGAAGTGCCTTACCATTCAATAGACCAAATTTGGTGAGATTTTTCCAGCCCGTCGAGTGGTGGGCGGTATTTTTGGTGGATAACTTATTGCAATGAACTGGACTCTAGCAACTCAAAAGAAGAAGCTTATAATATTTAAACTTCAAATACAAAGCATGATACCATTTAAAAGGTATCTACAATATGACCACTGATATTTCAAACATCAAGTTAGCTACAGTTTTTGATGGCCATATTTTAGCTAACTGTATCATCCGAGAGTTAGTTATTTGCAGGACTTGGAAATTACTCATAAAAACTCAGCGCACCCTTTTAGGCGACACTTTTTGTAGCATTGGTGTGTAACCTTTTAATATACCTGTGATGGTAACGATTCCATTGAGTTCGTGAAGGTTATCAAAATCCTTCTATTTAATACCTAGTCTACATAAAAGAGACAAAACGAGTAGCTTCATGTCAGGTAATCGTCAAAATATGGAAGTAAAACGGGATATATTCAAATTAACAGCAAGCGTACAGTTGTGCAAGGAATTTTATTGAGCCAACTCTTTTTTTTGTATGCAGTTATTGTACTGGAGTAAATAAGGCGGTTTTTTTAATACAATAATACATAAAATTAGTGATTATCTGGACTAAAGTTATCTTATTGAGGAAAAAAAATCAAAAATCCTTCTTTTACAAGTAACCTTAAAAAAGTTGCTTACGAGTGCACTGATAGTGAGTTTTCGGATTTCAAAAATTACTACACAATGTAAAAATTATTTGAAAAATTAGAGTGCTCCAACTCGCAGTGCTTTCCTTTCAGCTCTCCCTTCATAAAAAACGTACAAAAAAGCACAAGGAACTATGTCATTGCTGTAAGGAGGCTGGGGCACCAAGGGGGTCTTGTTCTGGGTAGGGTAGTTGGTAACGTCGAAGGCCGTGTAGCTGGGGGCATTTCCGTGGTGGAGCTTGAAGATAACTTTAATATCAGGCCTGATGCGAGTGGTCTGGCGCTTCACTCCAGATACCTCCAGATAAAAGACTGCGTTGACAGTTTTTCCTAGCGATAGGAACTCAACATACACGATTTCTCAAACGTCACTGAAGACAAACAGCATTGTTTTGATACGAAACTTGCCATGTGCACGTTTTTGGTTTTCGAGAGGTTTGGTGTACTGGGAGCTCTGCCTTTTGGATTCTTGATTTAAATATGTACTGATGATTTTGTATAACATAAATTGCCAAAGAAGATGTGTGCTACGGTTATGCAGCACACCAGCAGGGTGCCCTCTCGATTTAGGTCTTTAGCTGACGCATTACTCCCCATAACAGAAATTTCATTATTATTAGTTACAAAGAGGAATTTAAATATTTAAATGTAGTAATATAATCAAATTAGACATTCCTAGTACTGTATAATTTAAATTGGCCTGTTGTTATATCTTGTACTGCGAAAGAGAGCTCTGGCGTGAGTTTCTATAACTATTAGAATGAGTTAAAACTCTTAGAATATATTAATTTCACAATTTTTTGAAACTAAGTTTTTAATTATTGAATTATAAAATTTAAACAAAAATTAGTTACTGTTTTTTATGATTTTGTTAAATAAAAAGCATTCAGTAATTGAAACCCATTACGAATATCTTGCTCACTACAAATGCTAGAAAGATTGCTGAAAAAAAAGTAACAAAATGTTTCTCTTTAACAGTTATATATATTTTTGATAAAACTACGAGAAAAATTCCAATATATGTTAGTGACTGACTCGTACCAAATCATGTAATCTGATTCTCCCTGTACTATTTGGGTAATAGGAGGATTATACATAGCACCAAACACAAATTACTAGCTTTTACACAAAACACAATAATGAAGTTTATTAACTATATTTTAATTAGTACTTGTTAGCACTTCATATGAAATATTCTGGTATTTTGTTTTGGAAATAATAGTAGCTAAACTAGGATGTAAACTGCTTTTTGTAACGAAAAATAGTGAGTAAATCTATGAATAATATTGAATTAAAGTAACTCATCCTTGTAAGTCCTCGTCCTGCTTATGGCCATGACATCGTGTTCCTGGTGCTACTTCCTCGACTAGCTGTGAGTTGAACGAAGATTAAAAATGCAGTGACATAACACTTTAGAATTATTTAAAATCATTAAATTATAAATGATACGTTGTTTCCATGGATATAAAATAATATTTTACGTACACTGCTACTTTCGTTTCACCTGTCCCTTATATTGCTGACGTCACACCTATTAATTACACTAAACAAAACGCTTGTTATCTTATTACCCCAACACGTACATTCTAATGTGACATACATGTGAATAAAACATAATTAGAAAGGTTTTAATGAGATACTTACATGTCTAAATTTACAATATTTATGCTACAATAATAGTGTTTAGATACAAGATCTAGGGAAACTATTAGAAATGACATTTTATACTATTGCTAATTAGTATATAATAGTGTAGTTTTGAAATTCTAAAAACAATTATATCAAATAAGACAACTTTAATGCTTGACTAATCATATTTGTGTTTATATTTTCAATCCAAACTTTTAGATTTTTAATAATCACGCTAACAATATTGGACATATTAAATTTTATATGTTTATTACTTAGATACAAAAAAGTCTGCGTATTAGAATTTTAAAGTATTGCCTACAAGGTTTCATGAAACTAACTTCCAATTTAAAAATAAAGTATTTTGCCGCTAACCGTGATACAGAATAAAATGTATTCTAGTATTTGGTATTTCCACAAGTAAATATAATTTATCGTAGTAAGGTTAAATAGTAATGACAAGTACTATATGCTATTTATACTCGTACAGATGTCAGCAATAACATATTAAACGAATTTGAATATTATACTATCTTATAACATACGTACTTATGTTTTGCTTTTTGGAAGTTTCCCGAAACGCATTTAATAAGCGAGTGTCTCAATAGGTAACACAGTTACATTGTGAGATATTTCTGTATGTCGATTTATTATCATGTGTTAGTAATAATTTCCTTATATTATAAATAAAAATTAATCGCAAAATGTGTTGCTAAGCGCAAATCTTGTGAACGGCTGGATCACTTAGGTTAATTCCTTTTGTAAAATGTTCATTGAGATCTATAGAAGGTTTTTATGATGCAAAATATAAGAAAAGTTACTCTGAATATTTTAAAATTCAGAAAAAACGTAGTCTACGTTTCATAATCCAAATTAAACTGGCACTAAACAGCTGTTAACACCTTCAGCTATAGTTCGAGAAATTGGCTGAAAGAACTGCTAACATTTAAAATTGTTTAAATATTAAGTAAACAGTGCTTGATTAATATAATGTAATGCTGATAGTAAATAAAAAAGTTAATATATATATTTTACTCCACATTGCGTCACTGACGATTTATTTACATTATATTTAAATAACGCAAAGCATTTTAAATATAATTTAAAAACTTTAATGTAACAAACCTTAATGAACAAAGTTTTGAATGTTTTTACAAATGTAAACGCGACCGATTTTGGGATTAATTGGTATCCGCTGCCACCACCGGATGATTCCGGAAAAAAGAAATAAAGTTTGTGCAACAACGTTTGAATTTTAAAAAACACTGTTTATTAATGATTAATTTATAAAAATCACATAATTTACATTGGTTAAAAAGGGGAGAGCACTTCTCTGAATGATATAAAGTATTGAATTACATTATTGAAAGAAATTTAGAAAATTTTATAATAGGGCGACAAGAGAGTTACATGTCTACGAGTCTGAGGCCTGAACTAGACTGCCTTCCAGCACACGCAGGTGCTGACTCTGCATTGTCAGCAGTCTTACTGCTGACCTCCTCAACAGTGCTGTACACTTTACAATTATTATGTCTTTAGTTAAATTTTACTAAAGGAATGAATTTTTTATATAACCAAATAAATCATAATTTCTTGAAATATTGTTAATATTGGGTTCGGGTCGTTACATCACCCTCTCCTCTGGAAAAGATGTGTCGTAGGATTAAAGTGATGGCACATATTGAATCTATTACATTCGTATGTTTAATGACTTATTTGTAACTTTAAAAATGTTTTTTTTTTTCTTTGAAGTGTTCCCCAAAATTATTAATACATATTTCTAATCTAAGTTTACATAACCATGATACTATTAAGATTTAGGATTATTACTAATATACAATATTTCTTCTCATAGTCACAAGCCGGTCAGAGTCTTTTGATTTCTCACTTTAAAGATTTTTTAAATTTTCACATTTTTTTTTTTACTACCTAATCAAGAGGGGGGGGGGGGTCATCCGAACAAAGGAGGCTTCGTGGATGATCTCTGCTAATGGAGTTCCTTCCTCCACCCTAACCGTCAGTTGGCTCTGGTCTGGGCCGCTTGTGCTCTGAGTTTGTCTTTGCCGCCGACTGGTCGAGCAAAGGCGTCTTACTCTCCTATGACATATAAAAAACTACGAGCAGTACACAATTTAAACTTACAACTACATACATGACAATAAAATTATAATTCTTATTTACATTAATGATGACAGGTTGGTTTATATTAGATCCTTGCAATAATGAATTTAGGCCTATTTCTACATGATCATCAATTAGATTCTTTTTTATATCTTTTAGTGTTTCAAAAGTTAAGTTATTGTTTATTAATATAAAGAGCAGTTTTCATTGGGCCTGCAATATTTTTTATTTTCGGTATATGAAGGTGCGTAATATTTCTTTTATAAACTATATTGCCTCTAATCCTCGAAAATATCTTACCACTTTTTCCAAAAAATATCACACTTTGATATTTGTCTTATGATACCTGAGGTATTAACAACGACTTCTAAATAATCTTTTACAATGTCTGTTTTAATTACAGATGTATCATCTTCAATATTTCTAAAACAATTTAACAATTACTTTGTAGGGTTCTGCAACACTATAAATCCAATCATTGCCATTTTGTAACCAAAACGGTAAATCTACATTCTCGGTTAGAACTCTGTTACACTTTTGAGTTACAGAACTTAATCCCATAAACAGTGAATAGATGCAACCATCGACTGTATGGTGTAATACACTTATTAAATTAGGACAAATTTTAACATAACTGTGCCTAGATTAAACATATTCATCTGAGGTGAGAGGTACTTTGTACTGACTATCTTTAGTTATCAACAAGTAATCGTGTTTCAATTTTCCAAACTAACCAATGTCTTAACCTAGGTTGATAAAGTGGTATCACTTCGATTTTATAGGTTTCAAATTGTCTATCAATTGAGCTTAATGGTACTGTAACAAATCAATCTTATGCTAGCTGGATTAGCTAATGCTTGTGCTGTACAAAGATCATAATACAAAAATATATCTTCATCATTTACAGGAACAATAGTTTCAAATGAGATGGTATACTCTTTTCAATTTTATTCAAAACTTTTGTGAAATCATGTGGATTTAGTAATTTACTGCTTATCTTACAGAGAGTAGATTAAGTTCTAATGCTTGCCTAAACTCTACTACTATTAGCTTAGCTTCATCAACAGTTTGACCTAAATGTCTTAACATTGTTGTATATTGCCATATGTTTTGCTAAGGACTGATGGCATCATTATATTCTGTTCATTGAAGTTCGTTAATGATGTTATTAACCTGTCGTTGGCTGTAGATAACTTAATCATTATTTCATGAATAGCTTTAGTGTTACTTACAATTCTAGAATTAATATCTTTCATCAAAGTTATTTGTGTATGACGCGAACTAACAACTGTACCACTTATTAACTTTAGTTCGTCTACTTTGGTATTTACATGTTCTAAATCTTCACTAGTCGGTACACCAAATAACCACTTTAATGCATAACCTCCTGCATTTATAATTCCACACTTATTTCTGGAATTTTCCAGCAGGTGGCAAAAGTTTTAACAAGTCGGTTATATCACTCTCATACTGTTCGATTCCTTCCTTCACCCTTATATACTCAAACTCGAAGTCTTCATCCCAGACGTTTAAACTGATATTTTTTAACTGTTCTAATTCTGCACATCTTTCTTTTGTTGGTACCAGTTCATCAAGGATTTCCACTAGATCAAAGTCTAAAACGATTCTCCATTCATCTCCGGATATCACAGAGTCTTCTTGCTTCCTAAACATAACTCCTTGGCTCATGTCGGCTGCTTTGGCCAATGTAATAAGCATTAGTCCTGTAACAAAGGTTATACTTGACATCTATAATCTAAACTTATCTTTTATTTTACGCATATTCAATGTTGCTTAACTAAACTTCTCCTTATTTTAATATAACACAATTGATCTTCTTTAAGTAACTCGATTCATTCCTTTCACTTCTTACAACTTTTTTTTTCTTCTGGGCCTTCTGTGTTAGTACTCTCAGTAATCTCATGTGGCCTTGTGGTGGATATTCTCAGACAAATTTTAGTCTTCAGAGATCTCTTTTTTTTATGTTTTCTCTCACGCAACATTCATACTCATTCAGCAACATTCGTTTCACATTTTCACTTCTGTCAAACTGATCATTTTCACTTCATTCGCTACTGAGTTGTTATCCTACAAGATGAAATTTCAAGAATACTCAACAAATTTGGCTTTTCTCTTACTTCTACCATGATTTAACACTTTACTTATACATTATTTTAGTACAACTTGTATGCTTCTATTTACAACTCAACTTCATAGTCTTCCAGTCTGGATGGCTTCCTCCTTTCCCTGACTGGTCTGATTGTTTCCTTCTTGGGCAGGTTGTAATCCACTCGGTCCGGCTTGCTCTGCTGCTTGGCTTGGTACTGTTGGATATTCAACCTCCTCTTCTGCATCCACTGCTATTTCCTCGAGGCTTATTCCTCTTCTTGCTTCCTTGCTAAGAACTCGTAGTGCTTCTTCATCTTCACTCTCCTGGAATTCTTCTATGTTGTCTTCACTTTCTTCTTCTTTGTTTTTCAGTTCAACTACTGGCTTGATTCTATTCACGTGCACTTTGAAGTTTTTCCCTCTTATCCTTTAAAACTACATTTAACTCAGATACGATTTCTACTATTTTGTATGGACCTTTCCATAGCTTGTGAGAGTTTTTTTAACTGTACCCTTTTTTATATGTGGTACATGCAGGTACACCAACTGTCCAACATAATACTCACCTTCTTTCGACTTCTTGTCGTAATGCTTCTTTTGAGCTTTCCTTGCCTTTTCCTGGCAATGTTTCGATATTTCTGAATCTCTTTTAATCTTGTTCGTAGATCTTCCACGCAATCTGAGTAGACATCTGTGTCCTCAGTTATAGTTAGATCTGCTTATAAGGGTGTTTCCATCTTCTTTCCGTACACCATTTCAAAAGGTGTGTACCCTGTACACTCGTGTTCTTGGCTGTTGTATGCCATGTTGATCATGGGTAACAGTTCGTCCCAGTCTGATTGGTTTTTGTTGACAAGTGGCTCAGCATTTTAGGGATGGTTCGGTGCACTCTGTCTGTCCGTCGTTACTCATAGGATGGTAAGCTGTTGTCTGTAATTTCTTTATTTTCAGTAGTTTGCATACATTCTGAATCAGTTCTGATGTGAAATTTTTCCCTTGGTCTGTAATTAGTTCTTTTGGTACTCCGATTGACGTTATAACTTTCTGAACAAATGCTCGCGCTTATGGTTTCAGCTTTTTTGATCTGGTAATGCTATAAAATATTCCGAATCTTGTGAAATGGTCGATAACAGTTAATATGTAATTGTTATTTGATCTAGTTAACGGTAGTGGACCTACTATGTCGCATGCTAATCTATAACCAAAATTCACTCACTTCTTGAAACTTCCCTAATGGTGCTTTTGATTTTCCATAATCTGTTCGTCTGTTGCATGAGTCACATGATCGTACGAATGCTGTTACATCTGCTCTCATTTTTGGCCAGTAGAATTTGTCTTGAATTCTTAATATGGTCTTCTTTATTCCTCCATGTCAACTCGTTGGTAAATCATGATGCAGTCGTACTACTTTCTCTCTCAATTCTCTTGGTATTACAATTAATTTCTCATCTTCTTTCTTGAAGTACACTACTCCTTGGGGACTTGTTTTTGAAATGTTCGTGCATTTTCAGTTTTTGACATTCTTTATCTTTCTTTTGAGCTGCTTTAATCGCGTCTATATCTAATAAAGGTAACTTTTCACACTCATTTTTGTATACTACTCTACTTAGACAATCTGCATTTTTGTTCTTCACACCGAGTTTGTGGTAAACTTTGTAATCATACTCAGCTAATTTCAAAGCCCATCTTGTTAATCTACTTGAAGGATCTTTTAATGATAGTAACCATTTGAATGCACTGTGATCCGTGTAAAGAGAAAAGGATCTTCCATATGGGTAACATCTGAAGTACTTAACTGCCCAAAACTACAGCTAATAATACTCTTTCGGTTATACTGTAGTTCTGTTCTGCGGAATTCAACTGTCTTGATGCGTACGCTATAGGATGTTCTACACCGTTTATTTCCTGTCCTAGCACTGCACCAATCGCTACGTTGCTGGCATCTGTGCTAAGAATGAAAGATTTTGAAAAAATCTGGGTAGATCAACAAGGGTTCAGTGGTTAGTTTTTCTTTTAGTTTTTTGAAAGCCGTCTCACAATCTGGTGTCCAATTAAATTTTTCATTCTTTTTGATCAATTTAGTTAATGGCTTGGATATGTCCGCAAAGTTTGGAACATGCCTTCTGTAGTAACTGCATAATCCAATGCATCCTCTGATTTCTTTCTCATTCTTTCGCTGAGGAACTCCTTTACAGCTTCAATCTTTTTCGGACAAGGCTTTACTCCTTGATTCGTGATTATATGTCCTAAGAAATTAATTTCGGGTTTTGCAATTTGGGCATTTCTTTAGCTGCACGCTTAAGTTTACCTCCTTAAACCTCTCTAGCACGTCAATCAAATCCTGTGCATGCTGTTCTATTGTCGGGCTGTAGACTAAGATGTCATCCATGTATGGTAAACAAGACTTTCCTTTCAGTCCTGATAAAGTTGGTATCAATTAACCTCTGGAAAACTGCAGGGGAGTTTATAAGACCCATGGGCATTCTGGTATATTCATAATGTCCTGTTTGAGTACTGAAAGCTGTTTTCTCTTGGCTGTCAGGATGCATTTTAATTTGGAAAAATCCCGAATTCATGTCTAGCGTAGTAAAGAATTTACTTCCACCAAGCATGTCAAGTGTTTCGTGAATATCTGGCAAAGGATAAACTTCTGGTACCGTGCATGAGTTTAGATCTCTATAGTCGATGCACATTCTGTGAGTTACAACACCATCTGGGCCAGGTTTCTTTGGGAACTATGACCACTGGTGCGACCATGGTGATACACTCGGTATTATGATTCCCTTATCCAGTTGTTCCTCTATCAGATCTTGTAGCACTTGTTTCTGTGCATGCGGGCACTCTGTATGGCCTTTTGTTAATGGGAGGGTGGTCTCCTATGTTAATTTTGTGGCTTACTTTTTGCTGTGCATCCTAAATTTTCAATTCCTCCAAGGCTAAACAAATTTCCAAACCGATGAAGTACATTTCTAATCTTTGCTTTTTCTTCTGGTCTCAAATGCTCTATCTTTTCTTCTACTTTTTCTTCTGAATTCGTCGCTTTTTTTTAGATACTGTGTTGACCCTTATTGGTTCTGTCGAATTCTTTGGTTTTAAATGAGGTTCTTCTAATTTACAGATCAAAGTGTTCTTGTACATTACTAAATCTTCTGGGCTTGTATTAACTACTTTTGTCCAACAAGTTCCATTTCTTACTTTAGTTAGACTTCTGGCTACATAAATTCCATGAATTTTTTACGAGTGCTGGTTCTCTAATTACAACTTTGTTCTCAATTTCTTGCTTTCGTTGTTTCACATTTTTCCCAAATTTTAGTTGTACTAACATTTCTGAACGGGCAGGTATGTTGAGGTTAGTTCTGCAGTAAGGCTGGAAGATATTCAGGCAAGTTTTCGTTTTCGTTAGGCTTCACTTGCGTGTTGATTGAGCGATCGGGTTTCTACTTGGAAGGTTTGAGTTCACTTGGTGGCTACACCAAGTTAACTCACAAAATCATTCGTAGTTTCTTTGTCCTCGTTCATATAGGTTGACTGCGTCACAACCTTCAATACTTAAGACATATCGTTCTAAATCAATGACAGCTCTTTTCCACCTAAGCACATCATAACCTATAACTGCAATATAATCGTCAGGCAAGTCTGCTACTATGAACGTACACATCATTTCTGTGTCTCCCTAGCTTTATAGTCTGTTTTACTTGACCGTAGGTGTGCATTATGGCTCCTGTGATGTCATGTACACGAACAGAGATAGGTCCTTGGGTGACCGTTTTCTCTATCATCGAGATTTTGCCTAGTATCAATTATTGACTGGCCCAGTGACACTCCCAATGGTTCCATGAGCTAGTAGTTCATAGTTGTTTTCCTGCTCAGTGATGTATGCAATTTTAGATTTTTTCTTCGCCTGTCCAAACCTTATCTTGTGTAGGTTCAGATTTATTTCCTCACGGGGGTTGCCAGCGGCGCTTCTGGGTTCCCCGCTGTAGTTTAACGGTAGAGCGTTTCTTGAACTATAACCGCTTCCTGAAGGTTGACCTCTTTCATTACCCGTGTTCTTTATTCTGGCCCAGCAATGATCAGCTGTATGACCTTGTTTCTTACAGAAGCTGCAGTGAGGACGTGTGGAGTTTGCCTTCGATTTACATTCTGATTCTCTGTGCCCTTTTCTACGGCAATATCCACATTCCTTCATCTGCCTGTCTGTAGAGCTCCTACATCTACAGTCTTTTTCTACGTGTCCTATCTTTCCACAATTGTAGCATTTACCTGTTTAAATTGTTTTCCAAAAAACTTTCCTTGGTTTTTCTTCAAATGGATTTGGCCTTTTTTCTAAGTTATTTATAGCTTTCGTGGTAGTCTCTGCTTCTCTAAAATTCTTTGGAAACTTAATCCTTGTTTGTCTGCCAATTTCTCCGTAAAGTCCTCTGACAAAGGCTTCCATTGTTCTTCGGTCAGCTTCTTCTCTTAATACTCTATTTACTTCTTCGTTATTGGTGGTTCTCAGTGTTTTGTCACTGACCCTCTTGACTCTGTCAGATAATTGTTCGATGGTCTCTCCTTTATTTTGTCTGATGTTAGCTAACTGTTCAAAATAATAGTGATCTGGTAGGCTATCTCCAAACCTTTCTGTTAGAGCAGACTTAATTTCTTTAAGTGTTGTGGCGTTTTTTGCATTTTTCATCTGATTTTGAAAACTGTAGAGCACTACCAATTAACTTTAATTTCAATACTTGTAATGTTTGTGTTTCGTTCCAATTGCTTAGTTCTCCTATGCCTTGAATGCTATCGAAGAATGGCATGAGTAGATCGGCTCTCTCTCCGTCGTAGGGAGTAATGCTAGACACTAGCTCAAACGATGGTCCTGCTTGCTGCTCCGATTGGTCATATCCATAGCGGATGGTGACATCTCTGTTCTGTTAAGCACAGAATTTCCCGCAATGGTTTCGTCTATGCAGTCCTGAAGAGACCTGACTTTGGTTGAAATTGCATCAAAAGCTTCTTGGAACTCAACGGTTTTTCCTTCGAATGTTACTGTAGAACTCATGATTGATGATTTTGGAACGTGCTGCTTATGTGACATCTAATCTAATGATCTTAATAAACCTAACATTTAATTCAGGAAACTCTAAAAAAATTTTTACGAATTTAGATTTAAAAATATACGACTGAATTTATGACTAATAACACTATTCTTTTTTCTTCAAAATCCCAAAAGTTTTCTATAAAAATAAATTTTTCCTATAACCAATCAATGATCGATAAACCTATCAATACCCAATCCTATCAATCAATCATCATCAATTGATGTTAGTGATAATAATCCATATACAACATATAAAACTAATTAGTAGATTAGCAATGCCTAATCAATTAACAATATCAATTTACACAGCAAGGTATAAGTATAGATTTTAAATAACGCGCTGGAATAGCGTCTAACTTCAAATTCAATTTAATTTTAAAACATCATTATTTCTCAATAACATCAATTATTTAAACTCAAAATATTAATTTTATCATAGTTATGACACTTGTTTTAAAGAGTGCTTTTACATTACCAAGATTTAATAGTTAATTTTTTTATCTGGAAACATTGGCAATTCCTACTAAACATTATTTAATAATTATTCTTATCTTAATTTTTTACATGAGAAATAGGTGCCCTGGAAGTGACGACCTGACATTGAAGTACACATGGTTACTCCATGTTAGAGTAATTTAATTTAATTTACTTGTTACTTAATAATTGATCACAAAATTTAATAAGAAATTGTGCTATCATTCAATGCTGCATTCACTATTACAACCACACAGCACCTTTATTCTCTCTTATCTCTATGTCTTATTTTATTATATAATTATTAACGTAGAATATTTGGTAAAAATAGTTTTAAAAGTATAGCCATTGTCTCTTTATTATATTTATTTTAATTTCCAAATGTGAAACAAAAGGCTCACCAAATATCACCGCCATTGTGACTGCCATGGATGCTAGAGGCTGTGGACAGATGATGTTGGTTGTTGGCAGCGTCACCCACGATGTTCGTTGGTTGCTCCGCTTCCGTCTCCTAGGCTGGCGACGTGATGGAGATGGCAAGATGGCGTCTTCTCTTGGCGTCCTTTCTCGGCTTGGCGTCTTCACGTGTAGATTCCTTCATCCAATTCCATCGTCTTCCTGTTTGCACTTTTTATTCCAAAATTTTGCAAAATCCAACTTTAAAAACTTTTTCCTAGCCGTTTAAAACTGTACTTGACACTGGATTACACTGTTTGAGTAATTTTGATGTTCACGTGGTCACTTCGGCGTCGGGAAAACAATCAACTGTACAGTTAAATTGTCCCAAAGTTACGCGATAATCCCACCGCTGCCACCAAATCTGTAACGCGACCGATTTGGGGATTAATTGGTGGTATCCGCTGCCACCACCGGATGATTCCGGAAAAAGAAATAAAGTTTGTGCAACAACTTTTGAATTTTAAAAACACTGTTTATTAATGATTAATTTATAAAAAATCACACAATTTACATTGGTTAAAAAGGGGAGAGCACTTCTGAATGATATAAAGTATTGAATTACATTATTGAAAGAATTTAGGAAAATTTTATAATAGGGCGACAGAGAGTTACATGTCTACGAGTCTGAGGCCTGAACTAGACTGCCATCCAGCACACGCAGGTGCTGACTCTGCATTGTTAGCAGTCTTACTGCTGACCTCCTCACAGTGCTGTATACTTTACAATTATTATGTCTTTAGTTTAAATTTTACTAAATGAATGAAATTTTTATATAACCAAATAAAGCATAATTTCTTGAATTATTGTTAATATTGGGTTCGGGTCGTTTACACAAATTTATTTTAAACTGGTTGGGCTTCCTTGACATTTCGATATGGAATTTTAACAGTAACTTTTAGAAAACAGAGAAATGAACACTAAAATTCCTCAATGATTCTTAGGGGGACCAACTAAGGTGGACTAAGTCCATCAAATACTTGGGAGTCGTCTCACAGGACTCTTACGACTGGTCTTTCCGCCAAAAGGAGGATCCGCCTTAGAATGGCCGCCCGTCAGCTATAGTTCGAGAAATTGGATGAAAGAACTGCTAACATTTAAAATTGTTTAAATATTAAGTAAACAGTGCTTGATTATTAATGTAATACTGATAATAAATAAAAAAAAGTTTATATATATATATATATATATTACTCCACATTGCGTCACTGACGATTTATTAAGATTATATTTAAATAATGCAATGCATTATAAATATAATTTAAAAACTGTAATGTAACAAACCTTAATAAACAATGTTTTGAATGTTTTCACGCAATTTATTTTAATCTGGTGGGCTTCCTTGACATTTCGATATGGAATTTTAACAGTAACTTTTGGAAAAACAAAGAAATGAACACTAAAATTCCTCAATGATTCTTAGGGGGACCAACTAAGGTGGACTAAGTCCATCAAATACTTGGGAGTCGTCCTCAACAGGAGTCTTGCCGCCAAAAGGAGGATCCGCCTTGGAATGGCCGCCCGTCAAGGACTGACGGCCCTACTGAGACCACACTCCGGACTACCTACCAACAAGAAGCTGCTGCTCTACAAAACGATAGTTCGCCCCATCGGCACATACGCGGCTCTAGACTGGTATTCACACACCTGCAAGACGACCAGGAAGGTACTAGAAGTCTTTCAGAACAGGACGCATCACCAACTGACGAACACACCATGGTTCGTCAGGAACACGGTCTTTCTACGGTCTGCAGGACTACCCAGCCTGCATGAATACATCACAGGCCAGGCGAGAGCCATGTATGCAGTGACAGCTGAATCACCGTGGGAACACATCCGTGAGTGGGCAACCAGAGAAGCCGTCCACCCGTGGAAAATCCCACAACTGAAAGTCATACTAGATGACCCAACCTAGAAGAAAGAACAACACAAAAACCAACTGACTCACCACTTCACTACTAAACCTACCAGACTACTCGAAAGCAACAGAAATTTAAAACTACACAATTAACAACTCCCCACGACGTAACGCAACAATAGCCCCACTTGGGGCTAGACGTACACATAGCCAATCTGCTTGTTGCAGAGACTGTCTCAGAAGGAACAAGAGTCCCAGCCTACCCGCTGCCGGCCTGCCTGCCTAGATTTAGAGGTTTTCGAGAAGATAGTAGTTGTAAACTGATTCTTTCTGTACACTTAAAGTACTGAAGGGATTTAAAACTGTAAATCACAAGTTTTTTCAGTTCGGCCACAAAACATACGAAAGTTATTTGTTGATCTCAGTCAACCACTAGTAAACTATAATATAAATATATAGTATGAATTGAAATATATCATAATGCTCCTCAAATCTGTACAACACCATTTATAGAATCATTGACTTTAAACAAATTAACGCAACACGTTCTGAATTTTCATCCTAAATGAGCTAACATTTACTAATTTAAAATTATCTTCAATATATACACTACAATAAAATGCCTGAAAGATTTCTCTCAGACACGTTTAAAAAGATAATTCTTTTATTAATCTTTACACCTTTTATAAAATATATGAGAATGGATATTAAAACATTTGGAGGTTTTAGAGAACATAGTTGTGCCATGAGGGTCAGATGTGACCGGCAGTAAACTACCTCTAAAGGCCGTGCTCATCTGACTGCCCAACCCTGTAATTGCCAAGTTTGGACAAGTACTTTATTTACCTACTGTAAATGCTATGTTCATTAATAGTAATATTTGTGTAAACTGCATTGAAATCTATTGAATATAATGAAATTGCAGCGTCGGTTTGATCTAACCGGCACAACTTCTTTCTTTTTAATTTTGTGTTGAAAATACTACTGCCGGCCAGATCTGACCGTCTTTTGTTTTCTCTTTGTTGCACGAGTATTTCGTCCACCAATGTGGATATTAGATGAAGCAGCTGATAAACAGCTATCTACTTTTCTGCGCACGCAACTATTCTTTTTCTATGGCTGTAACTAGCATTGCACGACGAGAATTCCCGCCAAATCTCTTTTACGTCTGCTAATAACTAGTGTTCATGTGTAGTCTTTTCTTTTTGCTTAGTGTGAACTAAACATGAGTAAACGACTTCATCATTTGTGTAATAGAGATGTGAGTGATGACCGTATTCAAAGACTTTTGGACTGTCCAATGTCGAGTGAACCAGATCCTTATGACATTGAAAGTGAGCGAAACTTAGGTTATCTTAGTGGCTCAAGTGTTGACGACACGGATGAAGATCTGGACTTTTTTCCAAGCGAATCTGAGCATGAAAGTAGTGATGGTGAAGGTGAGTCTGCCATGGAAATGGAAACCAATGATGTGAACAGTGACGGTTCTGGTGTAAATGACGGTGAAGTTATGATTGATGAATGGACTGAATTCAAAAGTAGGCAACAGGATTTTCCTTTTACTCGTATTTCGGAGTATCATATATGGCCAATAATGCTAAGTCTTTTCTTATAATAATAATATTAGTCAGCTTTTCTTACTGACGAAATTATTCAAATGATGGTCATTGAGACAAACAGAAATGCCAGTAAAATATTGCGAGAAACCAGATTGAGCTGCAGTAGCAGACTTAAATGGACTCCCACAGATGAGATAGAAATGAGAAAATTCATTGGTATCCTCATATGGATGGGTTTGGCAAATCATCCCCGTATCACAGACTATTGGTCTGGCAACATTTTGTACAAGAATTCGGTTGCTTGTCAAGTTATGAGCAGGAACCGTTTTCAGCTCATGCTCCGCTTTTGGCATTTTAACGACCATGCTGACGAAGAACGTCATGGGCGTATTTCAAAGATTTTACCCCTTGTGTCAAGCATGAACGAGATATTTTTGAACAAAAAATCTGCTGGCTAAGACCTTGTAATAGACTAGACCATGATCTTCACACATATGGGCTAAAGATTTTCAAACTATGTGATCAGCTTGGGTATACCTATTGTATAAAAGTGTACATGGGTAATGGGACAATTCAAAATGAAAATAATGAACTAGTTTCAACCTCAGTGGTCATTCAGCTCATGGAAAATCACTTGGATAAGGGTCACATATTATACGTCGACAACTACTACACATCAGTGCAACTTAGCAAAAATCTTTTAGCCAGAAGAACCCACCCGGTGGGTACTGTAAGGGAAAATAGGAAAGGTCTCCCTGCCGAAGTTATGAAAGCACAAATAAAAAAGGAGAAATGAAGGCATTTGAAATTGCAGATGGAATTGTAGTCACAAAATGGAAGGACAAGATAGAAGTGAGAATGCTGTCCACCAAGCATGAAGTGAAGTACGTTCTTACAGAAAAAAGACAAAAAAGGTAATGCCATATTCAACCCATTAGTGATAGTTGGGTACAACAAGGGAAAGATGGAAATCGATGTATCTGACCAACTATCATCGTATGGCCGCGTAATCAAAGTGTTCTCATTTCAGATATAGTTATTTGTAAATTTTTTATCCATTACAAATGTTCGCCGTTTAAGTCTTCAATATTTCTCTTATTTAAAAGCTGCCATTTCTTTCTTATGAATAAAGCTTATTATATGTATATATACCTGTGCTTGTATTACAAAATCTCCACCACGGGTCGCCACCCCGTAATTGTTATTGCAGTGACATTAAAATTGTATAGGATATTCATTTTTACCATAAAATTAAGTAAAATTTGTATTTTCCATACCAAAATAATCTCATCTAGACATATACATTTTGTTCATTTGAATAAATTCACCGCCAATTACTCTCACTTCAGTCCAGTATTATTCGAATGATTATATGTCCTCCCAGTTTATTAAAAAAAAAAACTCGTCCACATTATAAAATTCCAACGACGCCAATCAGCATTTTAAGTTAAATTTAACGTGGTATGGTTGTTGTATAATATACAACACCTACCTACCTAGGCAGTAAAAATAGCTGTATAATACTGTGGAAATTTGTATATTTCATCTGCTATTGTTAAAAACATATTAAGGTTTTCCAGATACTTATTATACACCCTGTATATGATTCTTTTAATGAATTATGGTAGTTTTGGGTTTTTGGGATCATGATCGGAGGAATACACTAATAAAAGTTTCGTTACGTTTTCTGAAAACAATAGGAATTCTATTAAGTAAGTAATGTTTGTCTCAACTTTGTGATATAACCTGTATCTGAAAATATTAAAACATTTAAAAGCAAACAGGTGTAGTAGTTAAGCAAATTCTAACATACTTTTAGATCTTTTAGAGCGCGGTATAAAGATATCGGTGTAAAATATCTTCGTCCCTTTAAGAAAATAAACATCATTTATACAAATATTTTAAATTAACTGTTTTGGTATTTTAATAAACTGAACAACTACTAATTACCATTTATTTCAAGGCTTGGTCTTTATAATGTTAAGCTAATATTAGTTAAATTGAACTTCTATAGTTAAATTTGCTACGCAACATAAATATATAGATTTTTCATTTATTGGAAGAGCATTGATGACAGTAGTCGACGTGTAGTAATCTGGAAAGAAATTTAATGCTGAAACGAGGGGTGTCTTCGGTGTCGTGAGTTTGTCATGTTATAAGTAGATGTTCCAGATATATCGAGCCATTCTGTACAATGCTTGAGGTTTAGTCAAATTTATAGTTAGATAGTGCCCACCAAAGGACTTTAGTAGCACTTACTGAATGTTAGATTTGTTCTGGTTTTTTTCAGGTACTTCTGTCTCGCGGGCATACTGGGTCACCTATTGTAACATTAACTCCAGTGTTCATACTGCCATCTTGTGTGCTTGAGAGTGTGCTTGTGCGTGTGAATGAGTCTTGAGAGTGCGTGTGCATGTGAATATACGTGTGCATGTGCTTCTTGAGAGTGTGTATGTGTCATCCACAGACTTCTTACTCTACAACTTCTCTTCAATACACAACACTACTCAGGTAGCTAGCTATATCTCAGTTTCAAGTAATTTATACATGTTTTGAGATTATTTTAACTACATGTATTATAACTAGACAGTAATTTTTACAATAGTGTAAGACGCTGACTGAGATAGATGAGATGTATTATGACGCCAGAGGCTGAGATTACTGGTCGGTCTCAGATAGTACAGACTAGCGGCGGAAGTGTTAACTACAATATACACTACCACTACCACTACTACCACCACCACTACCACTACTGGTGGATTGTGCGTGTGTGTGTGTGTGTGTGTGTTTGTGTGTGTGTGTGTCGGTGTTGTACAATTAGAGTGTTCAAACCTTATTTATCACTTTTATCTATTTGTTGCCACATTATTGTGTCAACAAGAAGTGATTTCGTCCAAAATTTAGGGTGGGAAGAAAACAGGCTTGAGTAGCGAACTCGATGAGAAATTGAGATTGAATTGAGCTTCTGAAATCGGAAGTCACGGTACTGTTAATGAACTGCGAATAATAGGCTTACTATTGTCCAAGTTTCTACATTTCTACATTTTGCTCTAAATTCAAATGTATGTATATATATTAAAAACAAAACATATTAACATACGGTCAGGACATATTTACTAAAACCTTGCCTTATCAGCGGTTTTTGTTTTAGAAGCTATTGCTGTTGATTTATTCGGTATTGTTGCATAAAAATCATTATTAATAGCTTAAGAATTTTATATTTTCAGTGGATATTGCTCTTTCTGTAATTCTTACTTCTATGTATATTTGATCAAATAATTATAACAGTCAAGATTATTTATTAAATTAGGTATGTATTTAATTACTGAATTATAAAGCAAAATCTAGGACAATACGTATCTACGTAAAGTTTATCTAATGGTAGAGGAGGTTACAGGAGCTGAATCTTTTTATTATTATTATTTTAGGTGTTTTAAGTATAATATTGATGATTTATTTACAGATATGACTTAGCAGACGGCTGGCCTGGCAGCATCTTCACCACTCATCACACATTTCATTTTCCAGGTAGGCAACTAAAACTTTTAAAACGAAATACATTTTTAATTTGTCTAAACCTAGGCTTCAGAATGGCTCAGTTTGTAATTTTAATTTAATTAGTTATTTATGCTTTGTACTGTCTCATAAATCCTCATAGTGTATCCATACCGTATGAGATTCACTAGTACTGCCGGATATAGACGCAGTAATGCAATGAACGTGTGAACTCATAATTTTTGCCATGAAATTAAAACAATTATTGTATTGACCAGATTTGTGTAATAATATCCGTGCATATGAATAATAAATTGATAATTAATTCACCCCTCATAGTTAGGGTTTAGCCTACTTATTGTGATAACTTACCTAGTAGAAGTGCTAGACTACTTTACTTGTTTGATGTTGTTTTAATTTAATGATGAGTCATAATACGACTATTATAGTTACTACTATATTATCATAGATTTTACGTTTTAGCAGCGCTTTAGATATTCAGTAGGTCTATACTTGGAAATGACGATAAAAAAATCATGGAATGTATGGAACACTTATTAAATTAGAATAATAATTTCGAATAAAATTTACTTTAATGAGTAAATTATGAGCTCTATTTGTTTGGTTAAATTAATTTTCTTACTCATCATTACTATAGGACGCCTCATGGTCTATTCCTGTTCGAATCTGTTACTTGGTTGTCGCGACCGCGTATGCCTGTCTGTCTAGCTTTCTTGCTCGTCTGTCTATCTGAATATCTGTACCTTCCTTAAAAAAGAATAAGTGTATGATCTGTCTAGCCTTGTACGCACTAACTGTGTGAGACAGAGTACACTGTACAATCATTAGGCACTATTAATTCACAATCATTCGTAAAAATGATGAATGGAATAGTTATAAACCATACTCGTCATAAGTTGTCTATAAAGGCATTTGTTATCAATATATTTATATTTTTGTATATATCAAGTACTAGGCATTGTGGTTTTCTAGTTTCACATTCTTAACGATATTAACCTCATGCCAGTACTCTAGTTACTTGTCCCTTGCATTTATCAAATTGTACATGTAAATAAATAACAATCGAGATTTAAGACAAAACATGTTATTTAAACAACTCAATACTCTGTTTCAATTGAAGTATAAATTTTAAATTTAACTCAATTGTAATATACAATCGCAAATCTGTACTTTAATATAAATCAAATGTTCAAACTCTCAGCAAATATTACAATGTACAGCATCTTTCAGAGCAGATTATCGCTTGCATTTTATAAAATAATCCTTGAAAACCGATCAAAATCTATTTTATTTCAAAGGGAAAATGTGAAACCTATAATAAATTGGTTACAATACCTTAATATTAATAATAATATAATAATATCACTTTATTGCGGTAACAATTTCAAAATTGCATACAAACGTCATAAATAAATATTTAAATAATAAAAAGGAAGGTCTACACTTCATTCACTCACGCACACAGTCACATGTTTCTATCATTCACTCTCATCTTCATTCTCACCAGACAATCCTGCCACTGCCACACCAAAACCAGAGGATTGATCGTGTTAGTTTTGAATTTCGTCCCAGCGGCTCTCCATAAACTCGTCACTGAGTAAAACACCCTCGACACCAAAAGATATCTTAGTCGAGTTTTTAAATTTATTTTGGTCATTCAATTGTTTGATCTCTTCAGGGAACTTATTGATTAGCTTGAAACCAACCTCAGACGGCGAACGTTCGAATGCTGCAGTTCTGTGTTGTTGAACGTGGAAGTTGTCCCTGCCTCTAGTCCCATACTGATGAACGTCCCTGCCTTGAACCAAGTTATACTTTTATCGGCAGTACAGGACAACCTCCAGGATATAGAGACAGGGCAAAGTGAGCAATCCAAGCTCCCTGAAGGTGTTTTTGCATGAATCTCTGAAGTTTAATTTTGAAATGATTCGGACAGCTTTCTTATGACTTCTAAATACACGTTCGAATTTGTATTTAGAACAGCTGCCCCACAATCTCAAACCGTATGTCATATGTGGATATACCAAGCCAAAGTAGGCCGTTCTTAGTATATCCAAAGAGCAGAAGTTTGCAAGGTTCCGTAAAACATAAATTCCTGAGGAAACCCTTGAACAAATGCTGTCGATGTGATCGTCCCAAATCAGCCCTCGATCTAGGTGCATTCCCAGGAACTTGGTGGAACCAGTTTCTTCTATTAGAACATCATCCGCCATCACGGTAGCGAATTTGTCAGGTTCTTGCTGCGGAAGAAAAAAATTGACGACGCTTGATTTGGAACTGTTGTGACGACGCTTGATTTGGAACTGTTGGCTCTCAGATTTAGTGTTGAAAAATACTAAATACATGAATTCAGTTCTAAAAATGAGTTGAGCTATAATTCATCTTTTGTATTTGCTCTGATGCAGAGAGTTGTATCGTCAGCATACCGAACCATCTTCCCCGTAAAAGTCGATGAGATCAATCTGTTGACGTACATAAGGAAAAGGACGGGTCCAAGGATAGATCCCTGTAGGACACCATAAGTCATTTGAACCTTTCCTGACAGGGTATTCGCAATCTGCACACACTGGCTTCTATCCCTGAGGTAAGACGAGATCCATTCGTGCGGCAGACCTCGAACACCACATGTCGTCAACTGGTACAACAGTGTTTCGTGATGTACACATTCGAATGCTTTAGAGAGGTCTAGAAATATGCTTAGCACATGTTTTCTTCTCTCCAGGCCATCGACAACTCTATCGATTAGGTCTGTGAACGCATCGATTGTGTATTTGTTTTTTCTGAAACCAAATTGTTCGGAACAGAGGATTTCAAAACGATCAAGAACATTTTAAAATCTTGACAAGAAAAATCTTTTCAAGGACTTTGCTCATGACTGGGAGGATTGGAATTGGACGATAGTTGCTTGCAAGGCAAGGATCGTCTTTTTTGAAAATGGGTGTGACTTTCGCAGATTTCAAAAGGGAGGGGAAAATGCCTTGTGCGAAAGACAAGTTGATCAAATTTTTGAGAGGCCAAAATATACTTAGAGCAACGTTTGAGCAGCCACACAGACATGCCGTTGATGTCACATGATGTTTTTGGTTTCAATCCCTGTATCACGCGGGCCACCTCTTCCTCACTCACAGGAGACAGTGCCAGGGATGAGACCGGTCCCATCGATGACACTTCGCTGCATGTCATATATAAACATTAATCTTCTTTATTCTGGTGTTCAGCAATAATTTTCACATAAAAGTTCTGCAAAGTCACTTACTCGTATGTACTTAAAAAAATAGAAAACGATCCATATAAACCTTCCTAATTTCTTTTGCAATGTGAATATACAAACATGTTTATTGTTTGCGATCTTTTCTCCTGTATCCTAAATTCTATTCTTGCATGTTACATTTTCCAAATCACTAATATCTTTATAAGACAGTTTTAAGTGTAATACATTCACAGATAAACTATCCTTACTTAATTTACTTACATATCATTCAATTTGTTTTCACTGACCTCCTTGTTTTTTAAATAATGAAAAAGTTAAATCCTATGTGTCTAATCATATTAAGTACTTAAAAGACCTAAGTTACAGTGTTGGTCACAAGAAAAACAGGGCGGATAAAGAAGGTAAGTATTTTTTTTTTAATTGATGTTCATTCAAATAAATGTCAAAAATCTATGTAAGTTCTTTTATAACCATTTACCACTTTATAATGTATGAGGTTGACGATACAATATCTAATCTGTTTCATGCATGACCTCGTACACAGTGAAAAAAATTTTAACTTTGGTATCCTTATATTACCATTCTATGGCCACTACTACCTGAGTTACGATAGCCCCTTATCAAGTTCTAAAGCTTGGCTATATGCGCCAATGACCATTAAAGGGGATTGGGGTTGGTATTGCTCACCAAGTTTCTCAGAGACATTACGTGCACAAGCAAATTGAAATAACCAAAATAGTTTTGGAAACCATTTTCGTTATTTGAAACAAATTCATTGACCTATTTAAAATCTAATAAAATTAAGGGATGTTGAACTAGGACATCAACTAATTTTAAAATCTAATCAACTAGGTGTTCTTAAACAAGATGAATATTATTTTTATTCCTCCTTTATAATTTATATTTCTTTGGTGCAACTGTGAAGACAAAAAATAGATAACGGAGTTTTCTTAAATTGTTGTCAATATAAACCCTACACATTTTTAAAGTTTTAGTTGGTGAAAGGAACACAAATTTACCCCTGAAGTCTGAGTCAGTAAATAGTATTGTTACCTATCCTAAATGTTTGAAGAAAGATATATCCTAAATGTTTGAAGAAATATATCTCCGGAATTTGGTAAAGGTGACAGTGGCGCCGCGTAGAAGTTTCAAAATCAAGCAACGTTGGAAACCTCTTCTGTAATTATCCCATAAGAGCATATTTAGCTTTTATTAGCTTTTTCTTCTACTGTTTAAATCGGTAGAAATATCTGGAATTCATTTACATTAAAAAATATACTAAAAGATAATTAACATTCTTTACAACGACTTAAGCACGGTGTTATTATCGTGTGTATGAATGTGAAAGAATTGGAGGGATGGTTTATTTGGCTAGAGCCTCTAATCAAGTGCAATGCACATATGAGTAAAACAATCCCATTCGGCTTAAGGATTAGGTATGTAAAGAGTTTATATGTATTTATAGGATGCTTCCTATATTATTTAATTATTTATAGGAATCTTTATATTTTTATTAAGAGAATTGTGAATTAATATAATAAGTGAATTGTAAGATTGTGATCCTTCCAGCAGTGCTGAATTTCTTGTCAATTCGGGTTCCAGGAATGCTAGAAGCTTCCTTTTGTATCTAGGTATTGAGCATAGGTTACAGGTCTGGGTTGGATAGGTACCATCCAATTCAGAAATTGTGTAATTGTGTGTGTGCTCAATTTTGATTGGCCAAGGTTAGGTTGATTAGATGGTGGGAGGGATTTCTAGATCCTTCCGGTGGCTTCAACCACGGTTTTCAGGGGATTCTTTGCTGTGTGCTCAGAGAGAGAAGTTCGTGTAAAGTGATAGCCTACTCTTGCCGTATTGAGTTTTCGGTGGGAATGTTGAGTTTTAATATTAAAATTCTTTTCAAAATTTAAAGTTTGTTTTTTCAATTGATTAATCTTTAATAGTTATTTTTGTTAGTTGGTGAAGTCTTCAGCAGATGTGTGAGGTACTGTGAAGGTTGCTGATATTTTCCTGTTCAATTTGGTTAAATCAGGAATAGCTTACTGAAAAAGAAAATTTATTTTATGTTCTGAGATTCTATATATATTTTAACAAGTTCCGAAATTTAACATTCAAAGCCAAGCGGATAATTATGGATAATTCAATAATTTGTAAATTGGAAATTTACAGAAAATAAGTAGTTTGAAATTGATACAATTTTGAGTTTAACTGGTTGGACATTGTCTTTGTTTATATATTAATATTAATATTACCTTAATTTGTTTGATTTTTATTTTGAGAAGAAGTCTTATTTTATTATTTGTTTCACTTTATATTAGAAGAAGATTATTTTATTTCGAAATTCAGTGAAGATTTTTATTTTGAGTTAGTGTTGAAAATATTAGCACTGAGAACTTGAAGGACACAATTATTGAATGATTTGATTCATTGTTAATTTTAAGACTGGACTTGTGAACTTTTGATGGGTTAAAAATATGAAATAATTGAGAATAAATTCAAGATAAAAAAGATAGCTTGGCGTTGCTGTATTATTGATTTTAAATTTTATTAAAATTACTATTATTTTATACTGAGTTTAATTATTGAATTCCATTGGAACTTGTGCATTCTTAAAATAAAGCGTTATTATTAGTTCAGAACACAATTGATCGCTTTTATACTAAAACAAAAATAGTTGTAATTGGTTTATAGAAGATAACCTTACTATAAACACGTTACAGTATTAAAAATAATATATATTTTGAAATGTTTTTATCGGTAAATTCACGCCATTCTTTATTTGGGGCGGTTCCCTAACACAAAGAAATTTATAATGATGATCGTAAAATAATCAATCTGCAAAATATCCATCTGTATAAAGGTGTAGTCAAGTTTTATCTACAGTAATTAATCAGCGCATTTGGATTATTTCGCCTAAACAGCAATGGAAATGTTCATCCTAAAACGTTTTAGTCTAACGTGAGCAAACGTGACATTAAACGCGCGGACAGCTTTCTCATGCCTAAATGTTGATTTAAAATGTGATAAACACGTTCTTTAGAAATATAACCTCTGATATATCTCTCACTTTAATTAAGTGGTAGTCTAGCACCATTTGGTTCACTTTGTTGATGATTTCATGGGTAGTTGCAGTTTTTGGACGTCCCGAACGTTCATCGTCTCCAAAGATCTTATGGCTATTTTTAAATTAAGCAGCCCAAAATTACACTGAGGTAAATGATTGGTCAGAGTTTCCATACACAGAATCCAACTAATTTTTGATTTGAGAAGGCGTATTGCCTTTCAAACAACTATTTAATTGCATCACGATAATCGTTGTCCATATCACAAAAACACTCACATCAACTCACAGGACTGTTACATAAAAACGGCGCGTCGTATATTTATATATATATATTTATTTATATGTATTTATTTATATGTATTTATTTATATATATAAATATATATTTATATATGTATTTATATTTATATATGTATTTATATATACAGGGTGTACATAAAGTCCTGCACGGGTATAATATTTTCTGAACGATAACAGATAAAGAAACAAGATTTGGTACATCAATACTACACCTAAAAATCTACTTTTTGAAGGAACTATCAGTTTTCTGTAATATCATGGAGACGTCCCGCAAGGAGTCAGAAGGAAATCTTAAATAGGAGCATAGGTCAATATGGACATCATTTTAAAGGGCTTATCTAGCAGAGTTTAATGCCGCAAACCGCACTCAAAAAGATTGATCCAGTACAAAATGGCGGCTGTTCAAAGATTTTACTTGGTTACATTTTATTAGTAGCCATAACCCCAGTAAAGCAAAACTGCAACCAAACGAATACTGCAGCTAACTACTACATTATGCTTGTCAGTTGTACAGAAGTGAATTATGACATTAGTTATCCTCAAGGGTTACAGATTTGGTCCTAATATATTGATAACGGGGAAAACCTGATAACAGTAACGATTAGAAATCTCTTATCTTTGGGTCGCAGTTAGGACTTTCCTATTAGCCAGTCTATTCATAGTAGGCTATTCTAGTTTTCTTGTTTTAGTAGTGCTGTCCATCCATTTTATCAGTGCGCTTTAGTACAAAAGAGTTTGTCGTATTGCTTGTAGTTCTTCAACTACACTATGTCGCTTGACGAACGTGAACGTATAACACTTCTTATGATGGTTGGGGAAATAACAGACGATCACACGAGGAAGCATGCCATTTATTTAATGACTACTTTCACGAGAGGCAGCCAATTTCTAGAACAACTGTAGGGAGAACTGTTCAACACTTTATGAAAACAGGAAGTGTTTCCGATCGTCATAGTTCGCTGAGATTTCTAATTGTTACTGTTATCAGGTTTTCCCCGTTATCAATATATTAGGACCAAATTTGTAACTCTTGAGGATAACTAATGTCATAATTCACTTCTGTACAACTGACAAGCATAATGTAGTAGTTAGCTGCAGTATTCGTTTGGTTGCAGTTTTGCTTTACTGGGGTTATGGCTACTAATAAAATGTAACCAAGTAAAATCTTTGAACAGCCGCCATTTTGTACTGGATCAATCTTTTTGAGTGCGGTTTGAAGCATTAAACTCTGCTAGATAAGCCCTTTAAAATGATGTCCATATTGACCTATGCTCCTTTTTAAGATTTCCTTCTGACTCCTTGCGGGACGTCCCCATGATATTACAGAAAACTGATAGTTCCTTCAAAAAGTAGATTTTTAGGTGTAGTATTGATGTACCAAATCTTGTTTCTTTATCTGTTATCGTTCAGAAAATATTATACCCGTGCAGGACTTTATGTACACCCTGTATATATATATATATTTATTTATTTATATATATGTTTATAAAGGATATGTAGAAAATGTGGAGGGGTTTGGCTTATTCAAAAAATCCCCAAGGCTGTCATTAAGGATCATCATTATTTGACTGAGCGTTAGCAAAGCATATCACTTGAAGGCCTATAAACTTCCATGACTGTCTGTGTGTCTGTCTATTTCTCTGCATGATTTCTAGATGACGATCTAACATATGGATTTAAAATTTAGTATGTAGGCTCCTTTCTATAGCCTACATAGAAAAAAATTATTTCTATAGCCTGTATATATAAAAAATTGAGTCCGGCGATGATGCATACTTCTCCTTGGGATCTCAATGAGTGTTACTGAACAAACATACATTCGCTTTATGATGGCAACAGGTAAATGACAGTATGTAATGACATATGTAATTTTAAGATGTGAAAAAATAATAGCCAATGGTCCAGTGTAGCGGGTACGGTTGTCATCGTGAAATAACTGAATCAAGCTACATCGAGCGTGGCTGTTGCTTGGATTAGTGACCGAGAGCGATCCTGCCCTTGCAAGCAGCCCGTCTGAAAGACAAGTGGTGGTGGTTTGAAAGTCACCTGTAAGCCGTTGGTCCCCAGGGTATGATTTTATAGAGTCTTTGCATGTGACGTCAGCGAAACCTGTTACGCGTCACATTGTTTCCGGACACATACTTCTAAATCTGAATAAAATTGCTAGTTTTTCGAATTCATATATTTTCAGACTGATAACAGACATACAAGACCACATTATTGCCTTAATTAATAGCTTCGCTTGCGTTAATCCAATTAAATTAAATCCTTGGTGTATTTATGAACACAGGGTAATATAAGGTAATTCCTATACACATCACATTACGTAGCTGTGGTGGTGGGAAGGTTTGATTCAATGTGATTCTTGAGATTAGCTCCATTTTACCTCCAGTTTAGTACAACGTCTGAAATCTGACACTGTCACAGACATGACTCACGGAATCTGGACTAAACGTAGGTCTGAATAGTAAAATATCGATACTGGGTACACCAAATAGCTTTTTCCAGCCTATATGTCTCTGATCTCGAAAAGATGCAATATCTTATTTTAATGTTTCTAAACGGCTTTTATACAATTATTTAGAAATAAGAATTGTTGTTACAATCAAGGTTACTCTATTCTTTCACTACTTAATACAAACAAATGAAAATAGTGGTTAAAATTAAGTTAAGAAGTGGCTGTGCTGTCATAAAACAATGTTTGGACAGAACAGTTGATTACATTTAACAGGATCTTACAATCTATAATACCACTTCAAAACCTTTGTCTATTTACCTGATTTTTGTAGTTAACTACAAAAATATTTTAAAAGCTATTCGACTAATCCGGGCGGGGAAGAATCTAACAAACCACAGATCATTATAACCAGCATTCTTAAGCATTAAATGGCGTAACTAAGCCAAATGTGTTTCATGTATATAATTAATTATAACACTTGTTTAATACTTAAATAAGGATAATTTCTTCACAACCAATTTTCAACAAGCTTTTATTCATAATTATTAATTTTGGTAGATATAACTAATAATTATATCGAAGACGAGTTGTTAATAATTTACTTCTTTACTTATGATGTTCAAGCAAAACGAAATACGTAAACAAACTGATATTATATATACAATAGTGTATATCGCCAGTACTAATCAATAAGTATAATAGCATGTACAGCTTAGACGTTAATCACTCGATTGCCCGCAGTCATGGGTTTAGCACTATGGCGCTAATTGGATGATATTATGTAAAGGGGCGGTTTTGATTTACGAAATATTCTTAAATTTGAAAAAATAATATTTTTAAGGACAATACTAAGTTGTTGCTAAGAGTACGATATTAGTTTAGAAATAATAAAAAAAAATTATCAACGATTAAAATAGAACTTATCAAGAAGAACTCAAGTTCAAAAAGAACTTATCTATAGACTTGAAATTTTGTGTGAAGCTTATATTAAATACGAGAAACAATAGTTCGATAATGGTACATGTATACAAAATAGTATACAATAATTGCAATATGCTATAACTTAATTTGAGCAACAACAATGTTGTTTTAAAATAACGTTGAAACTATTAAACAACACAAAAGTAGTTTTTTGAATGTTTGTTACTAGATCTGTTTCAGAATTGGCTATTCTTGTAGCTTATATTTACATATGTACGTAAGTAAAACATTAACAATTAAATAGAAACTGTTTTTTAGAATATTCATTTCTTTACTTTGTTATCATGTTTTAATTAAATATAGCAGCTTATTACTAAAGGTACCAAAAGGACCGATTGTTGTACTGAAATTAGTGTGGATAATTATGGATTTAAGTTAAAAATATATTTTTAAATTGTGGTTACGTAAATTATTTAACTTAGATACCATTGTTATAAAATTGTTAACTCTAATCCACGGTAATCATTTGACTATTATTACTTTACACCAAATACCAGAATACATTAGATTCGAACACTAAAAATAAACAGCAGCTAAATCTTAATATATCGGACTACTCGTATATCGATCTGAATATAGTTCAAGCTTACTCATGTTTACGCAGTTTAGTCATAATTAAGTTTAAAAGAGTCATTCTTTTGTTGTAGTTACAGTTTAGCTTAGCTATTAAGCTGCAAACAGAAGTACGTTAAAGTTTGCCAGAGGGAACTTCCGTATTGCACTGTCAGCAGCAAAGCAGCAAGTAGTTCCGGAGTTTCTATTGTGTACAGTGAACACACACGATATTGTAATATTCACTTTTCATACATCTGATAATGCTTGTTAGTATGGGGAAAAGTACTCTTATTGAGTATCATTAATCCGATTATAATTATAGATAATATCTATATTATCCATAACTATATTATTCCTACCGATAATATCTAGCTGTCCTAGACCTTAGTGTTATGGGTCTAGGACCAAAACAGAGCCGGAAGCGACTTGCCTTTATCTCTTCCCACTCCTAACCATCGTCTTACAGTTTCATCGTCTCAGATGACACTACGCGGTGCCGATTAAAGATCCGATATCGAAATTCGTGTTAGTGTCTTACTTCAGCGTGTGTTGGTGAGATGTGTGATTGTGATTGTCGTACTGGTGCTCGGGAATGGCATTATATGCAGTGAAAACACCTAGACCGCATTCCAAGCAGCTTTCGGGTATCTTAGAATCCATTTTCCGTTCCTTTCTTCTTTATTTTTATATGTATTAATAACGCCCTCAACGGACGAAGAGGATAGATTTCAATCCTCGAAACGTTGTTTTATACATTTGGTAACATATAACGATGTCAAATTACCTGAATCCTGTTATCCTTAGAAACCATCCATCGTCAATAACAAACTTTAAACAAAGGTTGAATCCAAAGGTAGATTTTTTTGAGAGATCAAATCAGAGAGTTGTAACACTTGAAAAACTCGTAGAAATAAAAATAAGGGAGAAATAGCTTAATTTCATAAACCATACTGGTTGTGCTGTTGAACCCATGATAAACGACTAACGGTAATAACAAAAAAATAATGTTCTGTTAGATTTGTGACCAAATTCTAATTACTTGGTTTAATGGAAAATAAACAGTCTTTAATACTTATTACATTTTTTTATACATTTGAAGGACATAGCGCCCAATACGGCAATTTATTTGTGAAGTTCAGGAAGACATTACGTAAAAATGACGTTATATCTACTCGTAGTATAACAAGCATTTAAATTGTAAATAGTATTGTTCCTATGTCAAGTATTTTCAGTTACTGCAAAGTTGTAGTGACACTCAATAATAATACTTTGTTTATTTTTGACTTACTGTCATTTTACTGCGAGATAGTGTTTTTTGCGGTTGTAATAAACCAGAACATGAAGATGAACATGAGGCAATGTGAAGAACTGAGCTATGTGATTACGTCAGACATCAGCTGTACAATGGATGTCTAGAAACTTACAGATTTGATATTGGACAGTTTTGACATTGCGATTTTCAAGCTCTGAAGACAATGGAGGAGTCATTATACGAGTGCAATCAAACCAAGGCGTTCTTGGATAATCGGAATTTAGATTACTCGGAAGGGATATTGAACTTTATTTTATAATGATAATGTCCTTCTTGGTATCGACCTGCTATGTGATCTAAATCATAATTTCGTTTTGTTATGTTCGGAAATTCGATTAATCACTAAAATACTTTTTTACATGTATCAATAATGTATAAATGTACGGTATTGGTAATACAATTATGCTTCTGGTGAATAGAATAGAGAATAAAATTACCTCATTTTATGATAGTTATAACCCTTCTTTTGCATAACTCCTATTCTTTTTAAGACCATAGGATTCCACAAAACAGTTAGATATCGTTTGTCATTATGATGGAAATGTTTTTAGAATAAAATTTTAATCCAATTCTTGGAATGTATAGCTTATTTCTTATATATGAAATTAATCCTTTATGAAATTATCGGGTAACCACACCTTTCTTAGAATAATTATTAGCCCTTTTATCTCTTGCGAAGTATCTGAGCTCATGGCAATATTTGGCTAATTCCATAGTATATGTTGGCAGATTTTATATTGTTAAATGAAAAAATAATTATTGTATTAAATGTGGATGCTGAGTTTAGTTCCAGTTCACCTTCCTCTAAGTGCAGAGTCTGGTTGACCCCTGGAATCTGGAGTAATGTACGTCTAGAGATCCAAATCCATTTTGCAGTTAAGAAGCTTAAAACGAACTCTTGGCGTCATTTGCACATCTAAGACTCATGGACTACAAAACAGAGTGCAATATAGGTGAAGAGGTATTCTTATTGTCTCATTAGATACAGAATTAGGTGCCGTAAAATGTTTTAGACATAGTTTCAAAGCGTTGTGGAGCAATAAAGTTTTCTACACATGAAGTTGTTGAGTTTAGCTGTAGTTACAGTAAGTGAAGCCTCTGAAATCTGACAGACTTCTGGAATGTTACACTAAAGAGAGAAAAAAATATTCAGCGAAGAAAAAGATCAAAACGAATACTTTGCATGAGATTAATGACGCTACACTAAATAAAGGTGAACTGGAGCTGAATGCTATACATAGGATCTTAACTTGATTGTAGCCTTGTAAAAGCGTATCATGTGGAAAATTAGTTGTGTTGGAGTGCAGGTGTTAAAAGCCAAGTCAGCTAACCGCTTCTTTTAAACTTCTTTTAAACTAGTATAGGAGATGTCATGCGCACAATTACAAACAAGACTAAATTAAAAGACATTATGAATAGGAGAGAAGATAAAACGCTCGAGAGGTTATAATCTTACATAGTAGTATAGGACTGCCAAACTTACCGAAGTTGTCTTCATATGCCAGACACTACTTCACTAGAGTTTGTTTGGCAATTAGGAAACCAGTCAGAACTCTTCTGTAGGTGTCTCTGGTCTTAAACAGACTCGGAATTCGGTTTTAACGTCTCCGTTGCCAAATATTTTTTGCATCCTTTCCGACTGATACAGACTCCAGTTTTCAGGAGCCAATTCTAAGGGTAAAAATATAGTGGAGCAGTGAGGCTAGAGTGTAGCGCATAGTAGAGCATAGTAGAACGGTACTGGTTCCTTCGTCAACACGCTACTCTCTTCGCTCTTATATTCTTCCCCGATTTCTTTTGATCGAGGCTCGTTGGTCGAACACACAACACACGGAGTTTATATTATGGACACCGAAAGTTTTATTATATCAGTTCGCGAACGCCGTTCTGTTTGGGACCAACAGTTACCTGAACTCCATAATCGGTATATTCTTGACCGTCTCTGGAAGAAAATAATTAAAGAAAACAGCTGCTCAGGTAAGAGACAGCTTTATTTATAATCATAAACTCAAAACATAACATTATTGCTCATTGCCTTGCCAAAATGTAATAGGATTTTCCTGAAAGTATGCCTTAAATGTATCACGCAAAATTACTGCTGCAGTTGGTTGTCGGCCTCTTCGTCTTCGTACCTGTTGGGGAGCTACACGAGCGTTGTCACCAGGTATTATCTCATTTAAATGTCTTTCAAAACCTTCTTTATCAATTATTGTGTTTTGAAGAACACGGACAGCCTTATGTTATCATCAGTTTCATGTTTAGTTTCAATACTCTTTGAGAGTATTCTCCATTTGGAATGCAGATTTCCAAATGTGCACTCAATACTTTTTCTTCCTCGTGAGTTCCTATAATTGTATGGTATCTTTCGATTGTTAGATTGTCACATGGGTAGGGTGTTAATGAATAAAGGGATAGAGTATAAGCCTCGTCACCAAGAAAAACCATAGGCACTTTGACTTGTGTCCCTTGTAAGTAACATTCATTTCGAATATTTAATTTGTTACTTTTAAACTTTAAGTCGCATATCTGAAGATGCAAATGTTACTCCATCGTTCGCTTTCTAAATCCTCCAACTTCGTCATAGCAAATCGATATCGAGCGTCACATTCACCTTGTAAAGTTATTGAATAAAACTTTTTTTAGTTGTGAAACATTGTCCCAGCGTGTGGAGTGCAGATAATTCTGACCTGCTTTACATCTATGCATCCTATACAATTTGGGGAATTCCAAAGTTTTAAAAACTCTCGACTAGTTTGCAGGAACGTGTATATCGTAGGTACAGGCATGTGAGTTGGTTGCAACACATTCCACAGTTCTCTCACCGTTTCGCTGACAATTTTGCTTATAAATTTACTCGTTGCATGTACAAGTTTTTAAATTCAAGTAATCGTACACCTAAAATCGCTTAAAAACTATCGATCCTAAATGCCGACTTAGAGTAACTAATAACCAAAAAAATTAATTCTGTGGCTAGTTCTGGAGATTTATTACTAATGTTATTCAACTCTTATTTTTAACCAAAATGTTGAATAAAATCACTTTGGTAGTGGTTTAATTCTGCATAGTGCTCTCTCATTTTTTGCTGAGGCATATTTCATCACATCGAATTCATCATTCTACTTGTAGAAAGTTGAATTTTGAAAGTGACATTGAAATCTAATAAGGTATTTATATTAGTTTATCACTTTAATTGACTATATCTTATTTTATTATAGTGTGAGAGAGACATCTGTTGTTAAAGTGAGTAACTAATTGAATCATTTGAACATTACAGAACATATTCCTCCCAAAAATGTTCATGACAGTTTAAACAAAATATTAAATATAATAAATAAACATAATTCAGTTAGTAGTCTTATACATAAACATCTAGCATAAACTGTTTCAACTCAAGGTAAATATTTATTGTACTGCACATAGACAGAAAAATGTCTCATATACATATAATGTAGGAAGTATTTCTCCTTATAAGTTTTAAAATAATTAGCAGATATAATATATGTAATATATTATATAATATATTGTGTCAGCTAGAACGCCGACGGGCTGGAAAACAAGCGGCTGGAACTCGGTCAGCTACTAACTGAAATGGATGTGGACGTCGCTCTTCTACAGGAGACTCACTTCAGGGCTACAGATCGCTTCAATATGCCCAATTACCAGATATACCGCACCGATAGGCAGCTGCAGAACAACCAACCCGGCGGAGGCTCGGCGATCATGGTGCATCAGCGAGTGACCCATCGTCTCCTGGCAGCAGTCCCTGCCCCAGGAGCTGAGATCACCCGGATTGCCATCCACTACAGCGGAGCCGAACTGGAGATTACCTTCGTCTACAATCCACCTAGAAACACTCTGCAAACTCGCTGCCTTGATGCCCTGCTGCGTCCTGGTTCCCCTGCAATTGTTGCTGGGGACCTCAATGCAAAGCATCTGGACTGGGGATGCCGGAACACCAACTCCAACGGCAGAAGTCTCCACCGTCTCCTGGACAACCGACTCCACATCCAACTACTGACACCTGAGGAGCCCACGCACTACATTCACAATGGACGTCACCTCCCGGACATACTGGACATCGGTCTAGCTGGCTCGCTGGACGGACACATCGAGGTGTTTGCAGTGTCTGATCTCTCGTCAGACCACGTGCCAGTTGTCTTCGACCTCTCGGACGACGGAGCGCCATCATATCGCCCTACTCGACCCACCAAGATCAACTGGCACCACTTTGCAAACCTCCTTGCTGACAGACATCGACCACTACCAACTCCTGCCGAGTCACCGGACCAGCTAAAACGACAAGTACACGACTTGACTTCCATCCTCCAAGAAGCTATGACGGCCTCGTCATCTCCTCTCTCCCGGGCTGACATCACTCCACTTCTACCCGAGGGGTTGAGAGAGGAGATTCGCCTTCGTCGCAGACTGCGAAGGGAGTATCAGCAGTCCCGATGTCCCCACGCCAAGCAGACCTTCAACCGCCAGGCAAGGAATTGCTCTCGTCTCCTGGCCAAACACAGAGCGGCTGCATGGGATGACTTTGTGGAACATCAAGCTGACGGTAGTGTCGGCGGCATCTGGAAAATATCCAGGGCACTTCGAGGGGAGAAGAAGACAAACCGACCACTTCATGGACAGCGTGGTATTGTCTACTCCCCTGGAGATCGAGCAGAGGCCTTCGCCGACACCATGGAATACCAATTCTTCCCACACGCGGATGTCTACGACGAGGACACGTGCGAAATGATTGAAAACTTCCTGGAGGAATACCAACCTGACGAAAACGACCTACTGCCCACTGTGACTACACTTGAAGTGCAAGACCACATTCGCCGCCTTCGCCCGAAGAAGGCCCCTGGCCCGGACTCCTTAGGAACTCCAGCATTGAAGAACCTGCCGGCTTGGGTGATCGTCACGATCACCTGCATCTTCAACTCATGCCTACGCCTGGCTCACTTCCCGACCACCTGGAAGGATGCCAAGGTGATCATGATACCCAAGCCCGGCAAGGACCCTCTCTTCCCGGAGAACCACAGGCCGAGCCGATCTCCCTCCTGCCTGTGCTCTCCAAGATTCTGGAGAAGATCGTCTTGGCGAGATTCCCTGAGGAGTTCTTCACGTCTATCAGGACAGAACAATTCGGCTTCCACACCGGCCACTCCACCACCCTTCAGCTTCGCAGAGTCCTGAACAACATCACCGGAGCTGTAGGAAGGAAGCACCACTCCACTTCGGTCCTGATAGACGTGAGCAAAGCCTTAGACAAGGTGTGGCACGAGGGACTGCTCATCAAGCTGTCATCGTCTCCAATACCTGGCAGGATTTTCCGGCTGCCCCGCAGCTATCTCCACCTCCGGACCTTCTCCGTCAGCATTGCCCGATCCACCTCCACGACCCGCACAGTAACATCTAGTGTGCCACAGGGATCAGTCCTCGGCCCAAACCTGTACCTGTGGTACACAAACGACTTTCCGGTCGCTCCGAGAGTTCAGCTCTCCCTGTACGCGGACGATGCGCTCCTCACGGCCACCTTTGCCAACCTGAGGATGGCTGGGTTCTACATCCAGCGGCAGCTGCACCTACTCGAGATTAAAATTCTGTTAATAACTACATAGAAACTGTTTCAATGTTTTCTTATGTAATTAATAATCGCTAAATCTTAGATTTACACTACTTTGGGTAAGAAGAATAGTTAGTCAAATACTTTGAATTGTAAACAAGTAAATTAACTCTCATCTTTAAGTCCTTGTTTCGATCCTGGTCTTTGCCATAGTACTGGATGAATCCCGGTGTAGATTTTCCACGTCCTGCGTGTCTAATGACCTTACTTATTATTCTGAACTACGAAAAGACGCCTGGTCCTTATCAAGCTTTTAGCCTAGTCGCACTTGTTTTGGGTGGGCTCCTCCAAACCAACGTGGCGTGAGTTCAACAACTTCCGTAAAAAAACTTTATAATTTACCAAAAAACATTGAATTACATGTCCTTTGTTGTTTTTATGGATATTACAACAATATTATTACCCACACTTTTGTATTATATGTTTCATATGTTTCTATTTATTATCATTTCGTGTATAAGACTGATAAACTGAAGGCTATAATTGTTTTCATGACCAGTCTGCAATATTCTAACTACTGCCCTAACACTAGTAGGGTTGTCGCACTAGCTTAATTACCTCTCCATACTTATTGCATAGTGGACATTGATTACTTCCCTGTACTTTAACTAATTATAGTTTTATTATTATTAAGCAAGTTTCCGCAGTAGCATTTTTATTGTTCAAATACAAAAAGGTAAACTACGAATAATTAAAAATAATATGCTGTTATATACTCGCCTTCGGGATTAAAGAGGTCTTTGACCATATCCGCACAGGACGTAAAGGAATTTAGCAAATGGACTCTCTCTTTTTATCAAGAAACAACTTGTATTAAATAAAGCTATTAGAAGTTTCAATTACAGTATTCAACCACTCTTGATTATCTAAAATATGAGTAAAATTTTATTAAAAATGTAATTATATTTCCCAAATTAAGATGAGTCTTATATTTATGTAGAAATGTTTACCTATTGCTAATTTGTAGCTCTCACTACTAAAGAATGAATGTACTATTTACCTTTACAGGAAAAGTTAGAAGAATTGGTCCTCTTCCACAGTTAACTTATGAACATACAATATATATACTAAATTACTTGTAAATTTTGTCGATAGTCTATACTTATATTAAATGTAATGAACAATATACTGTTGATACCTATGGGTTTTACGGTTTCTAATTTAAACCACTGGCGCATAGTGTGGTATATGTGTGTAAAACTTTAAAGTGGCAAATACAGTATAATTATTTCCCCACCACACTAACATCGATGAAACTTCGCACTGGGAAAACTGCTATAACCGAATTAGTTCATTCTTGTTTCTGTCTGTATGTCTATATGTCTCTCTGTCTGTATGTATATCTGTTTCACTGTCCGTATCTGTTTTATGTCCACATCTTAAATACGAACTGGCTTACAGACAAACTGTGCATTAAGCTTCACTACTATGTATCGAAAATTATAAAAAAATATGATCACTGCTTGAGCTTTTTGCCGCACGGTCACAGATTTAAGACTGGAACTAATCTAGAGTTAGCACACGTTCAAAGTCCTTGCGTGACATCAGTTATTTTCAGTGTCATCGGCCTTGTATTTGTTGATTCTCCTCCTTCTTCTATATGATAAGATCTTCACATAGGCCAGTGACCCATGGAAATAGGCGTGACAAGCCTTAAGAGGCAATCAGCCTTTCTTGAAATGCAAAATTTTCAATGCAAGGCAAATAAAATAAGTTATAACGACATGAGGATCCATAGATGAACATGTCGGCTGCCAGAATTTAAGAGCTCAGTGTGCTGTACTTGCTAGTGTACTGTGCCACACCGCCTGGTAGCTATAGTGTAAAAGTAGAATTTTATAAAATTTCGTGTAAAAATGTACCCATTTAAAAGGCTTTTTATAGATTGACAGAGTGTGCCAGTAAAACGGGTTAGCTTTGAAATTTAAAACTTTTGTGAAGGTTTAAAAATAAAATAAAATGTTCTTAAATAAATAAAGTTCAAACTAAAATAACACTTCTTCTTAAAAATAATTACTCGAATTAAAATTAAAACAAAAACTTCTTGATGACTTTTAAATTCTAACTTGTAATATATTCTTCACTCCCAAAAATGTACAAAGTTCTTACAGCTAGTCTTTTATTCAATTTTCAAAATTCAAACATTCACACTCTAATCTGATCTGGCTATTCTTCACTTTAATTACCTCCAAAATTCAATTATATTTGTTACTAATTTTCTTTACTTTACTTTAAAAGTATTCTTCAGTGTTCAGAGATATAATAAATCAAAAAATTCTTCAGGGTTAGAGATTTAATAAATAAAAAAATATTGCAGAAAGCATCAGTAACAACCACGAAACCCTTTTATTATTTTAACATAACATTTTATATACATAAGTTCACTGCACCAACAAGTTTTATATTGCACCGATCAAAAGGACAAGTTCCTAAATTCTTATTAAATTTAATTGTTACAATATTTCTTTCTCAAAAATTATTCAAAAATAACTAAGACTGGACTCCAGTTAAAAGTTCACTTACCCGCAGGTTCGATGACGATTAGCAAAAATATTTACTCTAAGCACTATTAACTCTACTCGTTACAATCACTTACGATTATCTGACACGGAGGTACGGTACGTCTACTTCACCCCACCTCTCAATTCCGTTATCAAACACTGTCATCTGCGATGCGCGCCTCGCCGATAGCAGCCTCTTTTGTACAGTCCAGTCCTTATCATTCATCTGGGCCTACTCCTTCCACCGGTAATCCAGTTACCCCAGAATTATTATTTAATACAATCGGTAAAAGAGGATTATAAACTTTAAATTACTTTTTTATTCACAATTTACTTAGAATGTACGTAAGAAATGAACTACACATTTAATGTTGAATTTTTATTAGCACCTTATATATATTATAAATGTATATAAATATTAGCACCTTATATTTATCATGTATCTTTCACGCGTATAAAGTAAGTACAGTAAATAAAGAGAGTAAGCATGTAAATTAATTAAAATAAGTAAAATCTTATGTTACCAGACTACGGTTACTAGAAGCCCTCTCTAACACTTAACTTTGGAGAAAACGGCTAAAGGTAACTTCCGAACCACCACTAATGGTAACCATTGGTATGATGAGTGAGTTCCAGTGAAAATTTATACAATTATTATATCCTTGATGTTAAGTATTTTATTAGTTGATTGAACTGGATTCCTGCCCAAATGATCTAGATTATAATATATTTATACTAGGATTATCGAATTATTTGAAACTGAATTAAGAATTATAAAAGTAAAGATTATTAACAAAGCTTGATAACATTTTTAAACCCTAAAACTACTGCCATCGCACTACGCGAGGTTAAGTCGGCGTCTCCCGCAAGATTATATAACGTCCATAATTGAAATTTTTTTACATAATAATATAATATACAAATGGTTCTATTAACTTATCCACATTCTGCCATTTTGTTGTTGTAAAAAGCATTTTTTTAAGTAAATGGCAACTTTGGTACATGTTTAAGGATTTCAAGTGGGATTTTATATTTTATTTCCAGTTGTTTCCAAAAATTGTCAATATTAAAATTTGTGTTCACAAAATTATTTTGTCTTTATTTTTTATATTTTGGGGGTGTGTTTGGTAATATGATAGTAATATGCTGTTCTAAATAGGAAAAAATGCGTTTTTTAAACTAATGAAACATCGGTTGATTGTAATTCTTACTTTCTTATTCTACAGGTTTTGCTGAAAAACTATACATAATATTTTACACTTTGTTCATTCTAATAACATTTGCATTACCAACCGTAATCCATATATTAAGTTTATACTTAAAATCATTCTCTCCAAACAAATTTATTTGCTGATTTCATTAAATATGGGCATTTAAATATTAATGTAATAAACTGAAGCTCATTTAAATCTCACAAACATCTGCTCAGCTGTATAAAAGCTACCTTACGAGAAAAGATATGTGTAGTATATATTCAGTTTGGTCTAATCGCTTTTTTACTTTGATTTCTCAAAAATAACAATATATAATATCCATAATATTGAGTACGATTGACGACACATTCCGTACAAAAACTGCTACTTTTTGAATTTTATTATTTAAAGTTCTGTAAAGCTATTTAAAGGAACAATAAGGTATATGCGCAATCTCGTTTTTCTTGTGGCATTCGAACTTAGAGGTGAGAGCTTTTTATTTACATCTTTAAAGTTTAGCTATTGGTTATAAATTATCTGAAGGCTGGGTTTGCCAAGAGTAGAATAAAACCCTATGATATATTGTTTCGAAAAACTAAAATTCTACACCTGGAAAAAGGCAAATAAGTCATTTACTCATATTTAAAAAACATTTTTTCTTTGTTCTGACAACACCGAGATATGTGAATATAGTTAAAATTAAAACTATTAACCAAAAAATCATTGGTGATAACAAACAGTTAGAATCAAAGAAATATGATACAATAATTATTTTACACGTTTTAGAAATTTAAAGCTAATTAGGCTATATGTTCATTTCTTAATGTTTTTAATAAAAAAGTCAAGGAGTAGTTGATTCTTAACAGCAGTATCTATATAATTATATAATCTGATTTTGGTTTCATGTACTATGAGAGTACCAAACAAAATAAGGTAAACTATTGTTTGTTTTATAAAATGTTTTCAGTTATATGAAATACTACATATTACTAGCAAATATAACTTAGGTGATATTATTATTATTAGTCAGTTATTGTCCACTACTTAGAACTCACTGTTAATATTTAGCACAATACAGAATACCAGAAAGATGGCATTAATTCAAGTATAGAATTTTTAAAAAGGTTTTCGTAGTTACATTTTAATTACTAAGCTAAAGTATATATTTAAAGGCCAAAATGAAATATAATAAGTTTTTTCTATAACTGTATAATTTTATAGGCCATTTCTAATCTAATGTAAATTGGAAGAGAGCTCTGGTGGTAATCTCATCAACTAATTGAATAAATTAAAAGATATAGTCCTTATTTCTCATCAAATATGTACAATTCAGTTTTTAAGAATGATTGATTTTAAACAAATTAACGCAATATGTTATGAATTTTATATCTTAGTCAGCTAATATACACTAATTTAATATTATTTTCAACATTTACACTACTCTAAGACGCCTAAAAGATGTTTCTAAGTCACATGTAATTAAATAGTTCTCTTAGTAATCCTTAAACTTTGTAGAAAATATGTATGGACGGATTAAATATTCTTAACAAAATACTTTACAATTTAATACAAATTATTATAAACTGATTCTTTCTGTACACTTAGAGTACAGACAGGATTATAAACCATAAATCACAAGTTCTTCCTGTTTGCTTACAAGAAAAAGAATTCTTAACAGAAAATAAGTGTTTATATAAAGCTGTATGAACACCCGTGGGATTTGCCTGTTCGTATTTATAAAACTCCCGTAGGCCGGCACAGTTTCCCTTTTCTTGAAGGATTAAATATCTGCAGGACTTAAAACTCTCATGCAACCTCAGTGAACCGTGGTGTGACGTGGCACTACCTTGTACTAGACCAGTGGAGGAATCGATTACAATGCGAACGCAACCTCAGTGAACCGTGGTGTGACGTGGCACTACCTTGTACTAGACCAGTGGAGGAATCGATTACAATGCGAACGCAACCTCAGTGAACCGTGGTGTGACGTGGCACTACCTTGTACTAGACCAGTGGAGGAATCGATTACAATGCGAACGCAAGGTTACTTCGAAATACCTCTAGCTAAGAACCCGTCTTCGTTGGAAGACAATACTAGTAATATAGAGTAATCGTTAATATACGGAAGAACCGGTTATATTTCCAATCGCAAGCATACAATTACATTCAACAAAACAGTGCTTGAAAAACAGCAAGGCGTGATAAGAAAACGCCTTAGAAGTAACCAAGAAAGAAATCTACTCTTCATATTAGTCAATCTTAAACTGGCGAATACATAGTAAGCTCTTAAGTTGAGAAATATGTTTTCATTGTTTTTACTTAAAAGAAAGATATATGTATATCAACTTTATCCGATTATTTGAAATATTCACAGTATTTTAGGAAAACACTGATTTTTTATTTGAAGAACTGCAAATTGGAACTGTTGAAAAGATAGTAGACGTGATAAAGGTCATTAGAATATATTTCTCACTGTTTTACTTGTTTACTTTCTAGCTTCCTAAAAATATTGCAATATTTCTTTGAGAGAATAACACGCAAGTATAGCATATGTAAACTCTTATGAGACTTTACTAAATATTTGAGATAATAAGATAGTAGCTAAACAATACCGATCATTCAGTAATATCATTAACCCATCAATTTTACTTAATAAGTATATAACGAGCATAGTCTATATGTGTAGTTATTAAATAAAAATAACTCTTCCGATATATGTTGGAGACAAAGAATGACACCAAAATTCTTTAGGACATACAAGAGACTGAAAAATTACTTTAAATATACTTTATACTACCGCAGTGTCTTTGAATAACCTTTCACTTGTGGATTAAACATACCAGAGTGAAAGTGTTAGTTAAAATGAAAGATATGAAAATCCGAGGCCAGCGGCACTTAATGTACTTTAACCTTTAAAGCGATTTTTTTTTAATTATACAAGTTAAACCCTAATGTTTCTCAAAGGTAATATTCGTAGGAAATTGTTTTATACAAAAGATCCACAGAGAGTATACATAGAGAGTATTTATACAACTACTACTCCACAAGTTACAACATTAAATCATGTCGATTTACTAAACATAAAATTTAAAAAAAATTAAAATAAATTATTTATCTAATATTTATATAACTATGTTGATTCCTACTGTTATTTAGTGGCATAAACGTTTAAACATATGTAAAAAATTATTTACAATTTTACTATATAAAATAAAAAATATTAGTATCCAAAATTTTTCAAATGATGATTAAATAATTACTTAATACAATTGCTTCTGATATTGTATATTATAAATTATGATATACATTTGGTGGATTAGATGTTCCAAATTTGGCTATCATTTCTTATAAGGAATACCTATAAAACACCAAATTCAATCGTTTTACTAATCTTTCAATCATAAAAATTACTAAGGATTCTCTTAACTGCTCAATAAAACAAAACTTAACACCGTCGTATGATAACACTGAAAATCATTAATTAGCAATGAATATGTATCGCACTATAAAGTACATTAATTTTATTCAAACTTATTTGCGTTTTTATGTACTTAAGTGAAATTACTCTTTAACTATATTAAGTAACTATAAAGGTGTTGTTATTTACGATTTATGTTATGTTGTGTAACTCTGAACAACGGTATATTTAAATTTAAGATAATGACACCAATACTTAAGCAATAAGAACAAAGTAGAAAATTAGTCTGGTTTACGAGAAATAAAGCCCTTCTATTTAACGATCTGATATGTGCATCAAGGTAAACCGTTGGCTGGTCCATATTCACACACAAACAAAGCAAGCAAAATTAACCACCAGTTATGAATGAATACTATCGCAATTGATATGTATAGTGAAAAACATAAGAACAAATATACGTGTAAGAAATACTTGGCTATTTTATACTTTTAAAGAAAATGGTTTTAAAATGTAAATTTGTAACTTTTGTAACACTCTATTCTCAAAAAAAAAAATTAATTTCTTTTGAATTATATCTATTTATAGGATCTGAACTTAAAAATTTAAACTTGTAATTGACGCCAAATATCGCTTCTTTTCCAAGAAGTCATCGTTTCATCCTTAAATTTAACTTAAACTCTTCATTAAGCTCTTTGTAATATCTCCCGTTTATAACGTGTCAAACAGCTTTTTAAATATTTAACTGTCATTACGGCAGTCTTAAAGTTTCTGACTGCTGTTAAAAATAAGGTAATTATTATTATTTACTGAATAAATTTCACAAAAAATATACTTATATGCCTCAAAAATCTAATATCTCAAATTTATATTTAAATTCACATTGTCCATAGTTGATTTTGCTCTACGTCCAGATAAAAAAATCTATGCAAAGAAAAACTTGCTTCGACTAACAATTTACTTTCGGCTCTTTTAGTATAATTTGTATCAAATATATTTCAAGTACCATAATTACAGTTTGCTGGTTTGTTCCAATGAAGAAAATATATACCTTAATTTACCTACGACCAAGAATTACTGAGCAAATAATTTTCAGTTTCAGCCACTTCAGTTCACTTCCAGTCTGATTCCTTTATATTTCTACATTTGGGTTTATCATGTGACCAAAATAATAGATACGCATGTGGGTTTTGGAATCCAACTTAGATTAAACAGCACATATTACCAGCCTACGATACTTCTGGTGCTATTATTGATTTATATATTTTATCCCAATCAAGAAAATATTTGCATTCACGAGCTTAAAACGACTACTGTGGTTAAAAATCATCTACCTGTGATTGTGTACATTTCCAGTATAATGGAAAGAAAGTGCAATCCCTTTAAATGTTCAAGACTCACATTATTTATATAAATATTGACCATCGATGGTTACCAAGGTCCTGACTTGACGTCATTGATGCCAATAACCCTCGTAACATCAATGACTGTAAGAAAAAAATCCTCGAAATGGAAGTGAAAACTTGTAGTATAACCACATTGAATTTCATGGACAGTTTTGCTTGCTAGCGCAGTAGAGGACGTAACTGCACAACATAATTTTTCGTACGTGGTATACGATCATGTTGATGATTAATGTTTGGGTTTTTATTTAAATAATTCTCTTAATTTATATTTCAAAACCGGCGCTCTTTTCGAATCACCCTTTATAAAAAATGTGTTTGCCTATTTGGTGAACCTCAACTGAGTTAGTTTTCGTGTTATTTAATTTAGATTGAGTTATTTAAATATCATAATTATAAGTTTTAAATGTTATGGCAAACTTTTCCTATTTAAAAAGTTTCTCAGATTACAATGGACATATTAAAACAAATTAGTCAAATTAGTCCACCTATTTTGGAAATTAGCGATTAGCAACAAGTTCAGCGGTTTATTTTTATTTATAAAAGATAAAAGTAACTCATCTATTTATGTACTTCAACTAATTATTGTCGTGCTTCTACGAATTTCGGTGAGTTGAACGTTCATTTTTGACCTCGAACTAAATCTCAACTGTGGATAAACATTTTCTCGCGATGTTTCCATGGATATTAATAATTGTAATCTAAGGTGTGTTTCACTTAGGTTCCTTAACTTTGTTTTTACTTTTAATTGAGTATTTATATCAGTTATTACTTAAAACATCACACTATACATTACAAGAAATTTCAATATTTATCACAAGAAAATATTCTTGATATAATTCATTAATTAGCCTAATTACTACATGATGTTTAAAACAAAGCATCTAAAATACTACAAATTTTTATAATAAACTTCACTTAATTAAGTAGTGCGCACGTTATATCCATCTAAATAATAAAGATCTGATATATTTTACTGATTGTTTGCTATATCTAAATATAACCCCATCATTCCGCACATAATTAAATCCATAGACAATCATTAATTTATAAATTTTATTTATGGGTACTCGTACTATGTGTGTATAGTATTTCCTTACTAGTTTATCTGCCTATTAATCATAATTTTACTAAGACAATTGTATCTAACAATGATACTGTGTGTGTCTATCATTTGTTAGCTGCAGGTATGACAAATATATCTAAGTTCCACTTGAGCATATTACCCGAATTAAACCCAGTTTTACAGTATTAAGAACAGTCCACTAACACAACACAGGTTAAGTTTTACAATAACTCGAACTGAATGTTTTTGTTGGTTTATTAAAAATACTAAACTCCTAACACCTAAGACAATTGTTTGGAAGGTGACGGTGGAATTTATTTTACAGTTCTTGATTTTTATTTACATCTAGATACGTAATTTGACCTTAATTGTTTAACTCTTGTATACATGCCTCATAAAATATGCCATAAAACTGTGAAACTCACAAGCCGAGGATAAAAATCTAGTTAAAATACATGAAATATGGTAGAAGCAAATAGCAACGAAGTCCTTATAACTTGTAACCAATTAATTTTACTAATTTTCATCAGTTTCCTCTGTAAGCAATATAGTAAAAAAACAAAGTTTAATGCAAATTATTAAATTTTTAAACATACGCTATCACCTCTTGAACGACTAGTTTAGATTTATAAAGTGTAAACCTACGGTATACGCAATCGTAAGTCTTGCCGATATGATTGTGGATGGGCTGAGAGGTCGAAATAGTGCAGTGGGTTTGTTTCTAGGTTTTGATCGCTTAGACCACTTCATACTACTGGCAATCTAGAATATTATAAAAATCGAGGTAAGCCTCTCTTGTGGCTTGGTTTAATTTCTAATTCAAATAACTGAAGTAATCAAAATTTAAAACTATATTTCAATTCCCATTAAGATATGCTTTTGTTTCCCTAAAGTATCTATTCTGAGTCCCATTCTCCTTCTGATTTTTGTGTCACAAAAATTCATCGCTGACGCATGGTACAGTTGTTCAACTCTGCTTCGTCAAAATTAAAAATTATGTTTTGGAACAAAACGCCTTCACTGGTGTCAACAACTGCGTTCAACATTTCTATAGCCTCAATATAAATACAAAATCTTCAAAGGCCAATTTCTGAAGTTTAATTTGAGCTCGGTGACATTGATTGTGGTCTAATCATAATGTTGGCAAATACCAGACTAGATGAAATTGACCGAACATCGTCATGTGTCATGGAATTCACTTAGGTCGACCCTTGGTATTGAATGCTCGCGTAGATCACGTCTGCTCCAAATTTACCTCAGCGATTCATGTTTTTAGGTTCTTAGCCTAATACTTCACTACTCAGGTTCTGAAGACGGCTTACTATGGCTTGATTGTCCCCCGCTTAACTTATAGACTGGCTTTGTGGTGTACTTCATCCAACACATCCGTGTAATTTTATAGTTCAGAGAGCCGTGCAGGCTGCTTTCAAAAGTTTGTAACTGTTCACTTTTCTAAGATCCTAAATTCTGGAGACATCATTATACTGTATGAAAAAAGTCCATTGAACAATGGCCCATCCATACAACAGTCACATACTACAGACAGAGGAACTACCGGACTGTGGGTCCTCGCAGGCTGCGGTCCATTTGATCAACAGATTGCCAATTGATATAAAATCTTCCTGATACTCAACGCGTTTAAAACTAGTTTGACATGCTGTTTAGCGCCATACGCATTTTATAATTTAGATGAGTTTTACCAATAAACTGGGAGACCATTATAATCATTAGAATTATCTCGGATTAAAGGGTAAGGAATTGGTAATGAACGAATGAAAAGAACAAATTTAATTTTAATTTTAAATTAATGCCTATGTGAAAGAATTGTGATACGGGTAACCTGATATCAGTATAACTGATTCGACATGACTTTTGGTATCCAATTGTATTGTAATTACGATTTAACTATTGACAGATTATGAGGAATAATTTTGATTTAATAAAGTTGATATAGCGTTTATTGCAGAAACTGGATTGTAAAAACTTTTATATATCCATAGATTTTTTATATCTCTTCGGAGGAACGTTGATTCCATATTCAAAATCTTTGATAGCATCAGATTTCAGGTGCTGCACACTAAGTGGAAGGTGAAATTGAGCTGAACTCAACTTTCGAGCGGCTATATCAATTCATTTATTCAATCAATAATTTAACATAAATCTATAAGGCATAGTTCATATTTTTATTTAGCACAAATTAATTTCAACTCATTATAATAATTTGGGGTAGTACATATTATCATAATTATGGTTGTTAAGAAAAGGTCTGACAACGTCTCACTTGAACAGACAAATGTATTTTTGCAATTATGTAAATACATTTTTAGAAGAATAAACTGCGTATAACACTTGTTGCTTTTTATAATTCGTATGTAAACTTCAAATTAAGAAAATTCATCTTTAGGTTAAGGTAAATGAAATAAACAAAAATAGTAATTTAAGTCAATTAGTGTGTTAAAACTACATTGGTTGATACATTCATTATTTGTTTTAAGTTTAAATAAATATTATTTTTTTGTCGATTAAATAATACATTTTTGTTATAAGCTTTTTTCAATTATTAGCTACATCAGAATCTATTCGGTACTTTTAACTATTTCAAAACATTCCTAATTTGGCATTAGGCGTTTTTTATTGAATTTGTAAAAAAATTAACAAAACATATTTTCAATATATGTGAATTAATGGCCAGTATAATTTTAAATGTTCCTTAATTCTAAATCTAGAGTTTATACTACTAGTATGTAAAAATAAATCCACAATTTATGTTCTTCCATTTATATTGTAAAAGCTTATGCTCAGTGCAAAAGAGATTTGTAACAGGCCGTACAATAACATTGACGATTACAATTTTGTAGATTAATAGGAATCAAGTTTGATATAGCTTTAAAGTAGAGTAATGACTTGAATATAGTATGTATTTAACATAGTATATATTATATACATATTCAAAAGGACGAATCGCCATAGTTAGTTACCAATAGGAATTGTTTAAGGCTAGATAAAAATCATGTTCACGCTTTAAATTCTATAATTTCAATGATGATAGATGTTTACATTTTTACGTATAAAATACAGTTTCTAGTGTAAAAAATTATTGGGCTAAACCAATAATGCCAGAAAACATTTAATAGCAATCTATACTAGCATTTTTTAGGTGTAAAGTAAATTGTGAGCGTAACTTCCAGAGCTTCAGTTACCCCGGCATCTGGGTAAAAACTGTAACACCTCTAAGTTTAAATAGCTCGTCATTTCTTAACAAATATTTAGCCTTTTCCCACCTGAATTTGGAGTGAATTTCCTTTACCGAATATTCATTACTGTTAATATTAATATACCCAAATAATAACAGTCTCGGTTTTTTTTAAGTTTTATAATAACTAGATCTGGTATTATTTTAAAATATGACATATTTGAACTTTCTACATAGTTAAACTACAGTTAATAGTGAATTAAATATTTAAAGGCGAAAATGGATGTAAAAATGTTGTTTCTACAACTATATAATTTTACTCTGACATTTGTAATCTCTTTTAAAGTGGAAGAGAGCTCTGGTTTTAATCTCATCAACTAGTTGATAAATTTAAAGTAATAGACCATATTTCTCCTCAAATATATACAATACCGTTTTAGAAACGATTTAGTTCAAATAAATTAACACAATACGTTATGAATTTTAATTCCAAAGTCAGCTTAAATTCGCTAATTTTAAATTATTTTCAATATTTACACTAATACAAAATGCTTGAAAGATGTATCACAGACGAATTTAAGTAAATAATTCTCTTGCTTTACTCTTTACACGTTTTATAAAATATCTACGAACGGATCGTAAAACATCTGAGTTCTTTAACAGCGATAATAATTGTAAACTGATTCTTTCTGTACACTTACAGTACTGAAGGGATTTAAAACTATAAATCACAAGTTCTTTCAGTTCGTCCACGTAACATACAAAAGTTAAAACAATAATAAATAATAATAAAAAAATAAAAGTTGATAAAGGTAAAATAGAAATAAACTCTTAGTAAAATTCAATAAGATTTATATCCTGCTTATTTTAAACCTATTACAATCACATAGGGACTGTTTAACTGTTTAGCTGTGATCAATAATCGAAAAGCTAGAATGTAAATTGCTTTGATTATGAAGAATAGTTAAAGAAACAACTTTAAATTGTAAATAATTAACTCATTCATAAGTCTTGTTTCAAAAACTGTGGTTAGTTGTACCGATGTAGCTTCAACTCGGTGCAGTTCTAGGAAGGAACTGACATCAAGATGCCAAAGAACCTCCTGGAGACGTTTCTCAGACACATTGGTTTAAATAATTCTCTTGGTAATCCTTATACTTTTTATCAGATATGTTTGAAGGGGTCTTAAAATATTTGGATTTTTTATAGTTTATTAATAATTTTTGTACAATTAGAGTACTGGAAGATTGTAAAACCATTCATCACACAAGTTCATTCGGTTTGTCTTCTGTTTTCTTTCAAATATAGGATCGATAAAGTACGATGTATATCGTGAAGTATTTTTTTAAGGAGCTTTATGAGAAAATAAAAACATGTTGAACTCCATATTTACCGTTATAATTAAATGTTTTTGTTGTTATCTTAGGGCAAGAAGCTTAAAACAATGCACCTAGTCCTATAGGAGTGCGCCGCTTCTGGAGTGACCGGATATTCTAGATGAGTAAGGTTAGGGGAACCGGCTGCCTCCTGTCAAGATTCACGAGGAAAAATTTAGAGCACTAATCTTAAGCTATGTCCCCTCGTAAGAAGGGAAAGCCAGCTCTGAACTAGCCTCTCCAATCAAAGTAGGTTGAGGGTGGTACACCCTTATGTCTATGCTGGCGAGAACCTTTGACTTTTAGGGGACGAACCCTACAAACTCCAACAGCCATATCCCGCAGTAGACTAGACCTATCAAATTATCCTCGCATTCCTGAATCTCGAAAGTAGAAACAAATTAGTTAAATTGTTTGTTTGCTAAACTGTTCACAGTTAAATGAATTATTACATATAAGCATTTCAAGATAACTTAGTTGGGTGTTATTAATATTAGTTAGATTATAAACACTACTTTAAACTTACTGGTAATATTTAGCATACTGAAGAACACCTAAAAGATCGCTGTAAGTCATTCATAAAAAATGGTTTTCTTAAACAATTATATGCTCGAATCAACTGTGTAAACCTAATCCAAAATTCATAGCATCATTCCATACTTTGTAGCAAACCGTTAAGCTGATTATACATTTATGTTTTGTGTACAGAAATATTTATGAACAGCCCTAAACGCAAATATAACAGAAAACGTACCGTTGATTTTATGGAGAACGTAGCAGTTGGGTATACATAGTAATCATCCTAATACAAGGTATAAAAGGAATGAAAGCTTCAACAAACATTAAATTACAGTTATTTTTTTATGACTTTATTATTTTTATTAATTGTTTAAAGATATTTATTTTAATGATTTATGTATGCACTGTTATATTAATTTATGCTGTAAATAATTTTGTCGATAAAACTAGGATGTAAACTACGTACTTTGTATGCCAAGAGATAATGAAAGCAACTATGATCTATAAACAATAAAAATAACTCACTGTAGGTCCTGGTCCTATTCTTCTCTCTAAGCCTCACACCGTGTTCCTTGTTCGGTGGATCTCCGAGGTGCTGTTTTTAGAATGACTTAAAAATAATATTTAAAAAAAAACGAAAAAAAAAAAAAAATCATTATTTCCTTGTTTTCGTGGATATAAGTTAATTTAGATATATATTTCTGTTGGAAACATATCAGCTGGATGATTGTAATAAAATTGTCCATATCTACTCCTACGCAAGTGCCGTTCTTTATAATTTTAGAAACACCATCATAAGATTTCTTTGCATTTCACTTTTAGTAAAAGGGCCAAGCATTTAAAAATATTGCAAACAGCATTGAGTTTCGTGAAAATTGATAAAATTTAGCACCTAAAAATGTAATTTATTGTCAGCCAAACTTAGCTTTCATACGTAAACAACTACAAGAGTAAAATGAGCTATAAAGATGTAAAAAAGTATCAAGCATAATTTGTATCAAAGATACAAATTTGTTTCATTAAAAACATTAACAACCAACCTTCAGACACGTAAAGCATAGTGCTATCACAGTCCGCTAACGATATGGAGAGACAAAATTAGCCATTTTCAGCCAGGTATTGTCAAACATTCCAGTATATATATTATTTATGAAGGGTGACCTATGATACTTGAAATATGTAAATTATTCTTTTTTAAATCCACTAGTTTACTTATTTTCGTCCTTAATTCTGATCCTGATCATAAAATGTTCTCAGAGAGTCCCAGTCAGACAGCTGAGTATGTACTATGTGTTTTATTACTACACAGCCAGGCAGCTACAAAGTGAACTAGCTTTTGATTGAGTACTTCCATTACATGAAGGATTTTGTTGGAACTCTTTTTAATACAAAAAGGGTTTAAAATATGATAATTAGTACAGAATATCGTGTCTTGAACAAGTCAGAGACGTAGCCTGGCACAAGTTTGGGCGGGGGGTGCAGACAACTGATATTTTGCCGGAGTCGACATAGAGTAAAGGCCTCAATTTGTTGCATAGAATATTATTGATCCGTTTGTTTGTTCAAAACGATATTCCAGCAATGCATGTCAGTAATACTGAATTATTAAGTAATAATTGTCGATTACTAATGAACTAAACATTTTGTTTTAATTGAAAGTTTTGGGGTACGGATCCCTAGGGGTCACTTTGCTGGATACGTCTTTGGTTCAACTTATTAGTAGTGGATTTACTATTACGACATTTGAAAAAAAAAACATTTTATAACTCCATAAAACCTATAAATATTTATCAAGAAAACATGTAAATATAAAAGGTGTTCATTTGGCAAACCGCTATACCTTCTATCATTTTATTACACATTTATAATTCAAGTGAATACATATTACATATATAGGTTGAAACATCTATACATAATTCATCACATACGTATGTAGAGTTATTTGTTGATTTTGAAACGCCTTAGTCAGTAATGCAGGGTGTAACACGGACGTGAAATAAAGAACTGCTCTGCCAGTTGTAGTTAGAGACTGAGTTGGAACCTTGCACTGTTATGAGTAAACGGTATTCCAACTTGGGAAGATGATATGATGTTACTGTAATAACGTTTACAAAAGTATTTCACAGGAATTTAATTTTTAGCCAGGTTTTTTCTCGCATACGCAAAATATTTGCAGAAGTATATAATGTAGCTACGAATATAGCCTACTTTTAAATAAAATATAGCCTCCTGCCTATGCTTCATTAATTACTTAAAGAAACGCATTGACGAATGTATTTTTTATCCAATTTCCAAGAGAAAAAGGCTGAGAAAGTGGATATATCTATTTCCTGGAGAGAATTTATACTTTAAGCATTCTTTGAAAATATTTTGGTCTAATGGGTTTACGTTTAACCATATTAGAAACTGATTTAGGAGCTCGTGTTATTATCCTTTACTCTATGGTTGGTCTGTGGTCACTTGGACTTTTAGTCTGTTTGTAGACGAGATGGGAAGTGACGTGGGTGAAAGAGGATTTGAACGAAAAAAGAGTTGGGTTTAGAAAGCTCTCTCTTGTCACCCGTCTCTCTGTTTGTCAGCACAGTCTCTAGATCACACTGGCTGAGGGTGTAGGGTTATTGATGGTAATGATATAATTTATTTACTTTAAACATATTTGTTACTGTTCTCGAAATGGGATATTTTGAATTGGCACTTCACTTCAGACTTCATAATATTTCAAAATATTTAATGATATTAGTGGCATACGTCAAGTGTCATGGAACAAGCTATGCTGTGTTCGCATGCATTATTTTATCTGTAGTTTATTTATTTTATTTTCGATATATCATGCGGAGAGATAATCAGACAAACAATCATCGCAGAAAAGAAATGTTTACATCTTACGGAGGCAAAAGAGAGATCGAGTGAGCTTACTAAGTGATAGGTTTCTGTGACGCTTCCATGGTTGGACATGCACCATTATCTATAACTCATTCTTGTCTATGTAGAAATTTCTCGCAAGGTTTTATACCAGTTTTATGGTAAGCAGGCTTCGATACCATAATGCAAGAATACGATAGAGTTATCTATTGTCACCAACGTTCTACATTGACTGCAACATATTATAATTAATATTTATTCTGCAAATGAAAGTTTTACTTCTTAAAACCTTACAGCATAGTACTCAGTTTGATTAAATATTCATGTAGTCTACTATTTTCTCATTTCAATCATAGTTACCTATAACTACTTTGCAAAAGAATTCGGTGACGCTCATCCAAGTCCCATCGGTTAACATACAGTAATATCAAACGCATTGTTCCACAAATAAAAATTAAGCTTCATGCAAATTTTCAAGTCTATAGGTCGGTTCGTTTTCGGTATATTTTGCCGACTGACAGACAGACAAAATTAAAATATTTCAAGCCTCAGGAGTGATATGTTTCGATAACGCTCAGCGAATTACTTATTTTTTTAATATAACAAACTTAAAATAAGTGGAATACAGTGTGACAATATAAAGACGCAGAGCGTCGTGGGTACCACATCCTAAATAGCAAAATTATCGCACTTATCAGTTAAGTTAAGTAGGTAAAGTTTAAACTTTACATTTTTGTCTATTGTGTCGTATAAATTATATCATTATCAATTAAATTATTAGTGGAATTAAGGGCGTAAACTTTTTTAAGGATTTTAAGATTAACATTTAATTTGAAGTACCAATGGACATCACCTGTAATAATAAGCTAAGCACTGAAATTAATTTTAAGAATTAAATGTCACAAATATTTATTTGTTGTAAGCTTTATAATGTTTTCAATTGATAAAGACTGTTACGTTTTCTAATAACTATTTTAAAGCAATACAAAAATGAAAATAAACTTAGGCTAATATGCTTTGAAGTCATTATGCGAGTTACTTTATCTTCATCATCGAAGTCGTTACGTTTTTCAATAACATTAACGAATGCAACGTTTTCATTAATTAGGAATCAAATCTGATAATGACCTTTGTCGAGGGAGGACAATACTGTGTATTTAATATATTGTGTTTTTTTCTACGAATTCAAAAGAATGCAATCACATCCTCATGTTCCAATACGAAATGTTCGAGGCTCTTTAAAGATCTAGTTTGCAATGTACACTATTTTAATTAAAAGCTAATTGAGTTTTACAATTGTATGTATAAATTAAAGATTATAGTGCAACACAATATGGCACTCATTCATTAACAAGAAAAAAAAAATATTGAATAGCAATTTTTCGTAGAATTTAACATTTTTAAAGTAACAACCAGAGCCTTAGTTACCCCGGTATCTGGGTATAAACTGTAACACTTATAAGGTTAGATAGCTCGTCACTTCATAACAATTATATTAATGGTTCCCATCTGATTAATGCAGGAGGTTGGCTTTCCTGACAAGGTGTGGTGAAAATTATATCCCGATAAATAATTTTAGTGAAAAGTTTTCTATCAAGTAGATACCGGCATTATTTCCAGTTATAGAATTTTCATTTACTTTCTTAAGAGGAAAATTATCATTAATAGTGTATTTGAACTACATGGTGACATTGAAATCTAAGAAATTGTTTATATAACCGTATAATTTCAATTGGTAATTAAAATCGTATATTGTAAAGTGGAAGAGAGCTCTGGTGGTAATCTCATCATCTAATTGAATAAATTAAAAGATAAAGACCATAATTCTCTTCAAATATGTACCACCTTTTTTAGAAATCATTCAGATTAAACACATTAACGCAATACATTATAAATTTTAATCTTAAATGAGCTAACATTTACTAATTTAAAATTATTTTTAATACTTACACTATTATAAAATGCCTGCAAGATTTCTCTCAGACACATTTAAGTAAGTAATTCTCTTCGTAATCTTTATACCTTTTTATAAAATATTTGACAATAGATTTTAAAACCTTTGGCTATGTTGAAGAAGATAGTTGTAAACTGATTCTTTCTGTACACTTAGAGTACTGAAGGGATTTAATACCATAAATCACAAGTTCTTTCGGTTCGTCCACAAAACATACGAAAATTATTTTTTGTTCAAGATAAAACAAGAAAATAAACTCATTGTAAAATTCATTAAAAATGATAATCCTTTTAACGGAAAATGTTCCATTGTATGCTGTGGTTAATTATCGCTAAATCTAAAATGTAAATTGCTTTGATTACGAAGAATAATCAAAGAAAAAACTTTGAAGTATAAATCATTAAAGTAATTCATCTATATTTCCTTGTCAAGATCCTGGTCTTCGTCAGCGTACTCCGAATGTAGATTTTCCGCGTACTGCGTGTTAACCGAGTTAAACATTAAAAGGAATAGTGAAAAAGGTCCTGGTCCTTGTCAAGCTTTTGGTCGTGCTTCTATAACCGTTTGTTCAACAAATTGTGTAAATGACACTATTGAGTTTATCAAAAACTTTGTAGTACCTGTTCTTTGTTGTTTCTATGGATATTTAAAATACATTAATATGTACACTGTTGTATGTTTCATCTGTTTCTTTTTAATTTTATTCATCTTTACTTGCTTGTTTATGTCTTTGACTATTATTAATATTAAATCGATTTTTGTTATCAGATTACCCGAACAGATACATACAATAGAAATAAACATGTTTTATTTCTCGTCTTACATTAATATCAACGTGATTATTTATCATAATTTAGATCTAATATTCAGGCACAATACTCGATATGTAATGTCGTTGCTAATTAGTATATCTGCACCGAAAAGAACCTTTGCAGATTTGAGTTTTCACTTTGATGTATCTAACTTAAATGGTCTACACAACATTCTATGCAGACCTGTAACATACTTTGCATGTGTAAAGTTCCATAGAGCAAATAACTTACTATAGCTATAACTTATTAAATAAACAATAAATTATTTGAAAAGTAGGTTAGAGAGGATGAGGATTAAATACTATTACTTATAATTTTGAAACAGTTTACGCCGATCTGCTTGTACTAATCAACACCTGTATGCCGTGGACAAAACTTAGGCTATAACTATTTTCGTAACCAGTCTGCAATGTTCAAACTTCTGTCCTAACACTAGTAGGATTGTAGTACTTGTTTAATTAACTTTCTGTACTCATTGTATAGTTGACATTGATTACTCTCCTGTACTTTAACAAATTATTATTTTACTTTATATAATACGTAAAATGGTAGAGACTTTTTAAATTTCTGTATAAAAAACTATTAAATTTATTCCAACTATAGGAACTTTCAAAAATATTAGCTGACGCTCATCCAAATTCCATCGGTTATAATGCACTAATAGCAAACACAGTCTTCCTCAAATATAAATTAAGTATCATTAAAATATTTAAATACTGTAGGTCGGTTCGTTTTCGGGATTTCTTGCAGACTAACAAACATAAGTAACACGGGTATCATCTCTAATTACAAGTTAAGGACTGAAATTAATTTAAAGAATCAAATGTAAAAAATATTTTCTGTAAACATTATATTAATTTAACAACACAGACTATTAAGTCTTCTAATAAACATTTTAAAACAATACAAAACAGAAAATAATCTTAGAGATAGTATAAATTTAAAGTCCTTATGCGAGTTACGTTATCTGCATGGTTATAGATGTAGATGTTTCTCAATATCATTGACGAATACAATGTTCTCAATAAATAGGAACCAAATATGATATGACCTTAAGGTCGAGTGAAGACAATACTATATATAAATTATAGTGTGTTTTTTTTTCTGCGAATTCAAAAGAATGCATCTACATCCTCGGATCCCAATACGAAATATTCGAGGCTCTTTAAATATCTAGTTTGCAATTTACAATATTTTATTCAAAGCTAATTGAGTTTTACAGTTCTGTGTATAAATTAAAGACTATTGTCTAAAAAATTATAGCACACAGTTATTAACAAGAGAAAATATTGAATAGCAATTTATAGTAGCATTTATTATGTTAAAAGTAAAATGAGCATGTAACAACCAGACAGAGGCTCAGTTACCTCGGTATCTGGGTATAAACCGTAACACCTCTAAGGCTAGATAGCTCTTCACTTCCTAACAAGTATTTTAATTTTTCCCATCTGATTTTGCAGTAGATTGGCTTTCCTGTCAGTGTGAAATGAAAATTATATCCCGATAAACAATTTTAGTGGTGTTTTATACCAACTAGAAGCTGGCATTATTTTTAAATATAGCATTTTTTATTTTCTTCGGAGTATAATTATTAATAATAGTGTAATTTAAACAATTAAAGGTAAAAATGCAACCTAAGAAGTTATTTCTTTAACCTATATATATATATATATATATATATATATATATATATATATATATATATATATATATAATAATTATAATTTCAATCAGCAATTTCTAGTCCCTTGTAAAGTGGAAAAAAACTCTGGTGGTAATCTCATCAACTAGTTAAATAAATTAAAAGATATAGACTATAATTCTCCTCAAATATGTACAACACCGTTTTTAGAAATCAATGACTTTAAACAAATTAACGCAATACGTTATGAATTTTAATCCTAAATGGGCTAACATTTACTAATTTCAAATTATTTTCAATATTTACACAACTATTAAACGCCTGAGAGATGTCTTTCAGACACATTTAATTTAAGTCTCTTGGTTATTTTTACACTTTTTTATAAAACATGTGAGAATGTATATTAAAATATTTAGTTATTTCAAAGATGCTGGTTGTAAACTGATTCTTTCTGTACACTTAGAGTACTGAAGGGATTTAAAATCATAAATCACAAGTTCTTTCGGTTCGTCCACAAAAAATACGAAAGTTATTCTTTGATAAAGATAAAACAAGAAAATAAACTGAGTCAACAACCAGTTAAAAAAATTAAAATATATAGACCATAATTCTCCTCAAATCTGTACAACACCTTTTATATAAATAATTGAGTTTAAACAATTATATAAAATTATTTTCAATATTTACACTACTATAAAATGTCTGAAAGATTTCTCTCAGACACATTTAAGTAAATAATTCTTTTCGTAGTCTTTACACTTTTTATAAAATATGTGATAATGGATCTTAAAACATTTGGCGATTTTAAAAAAGTTAGCTGTAAACTGTTTTCTTTCTGTACACTTATTGAAGAGTATTGAGTATTGAAGAGATGTAAAACCGTAGATTACAAGTTCTTTCAGTTCGTCCACAAAATATACGAAAGTTATTTTTTGGTCAAGATAAAACAAGAAAATAAACTTATTGTAAAATTCATTAAAAATTGTAATCCTTTTAACTGCAAACTTGTTATAATTACATTGGAACTATTTCAATGTTTTTGCTGTGGTTAACTGTCGCTAAATCTAAGATGGAAAACTACTTTCATTAAGAAGAATAATCAAAGAAAAACACTTTGAAAGAAGAAAAGTAACTCATATATAAGTCCTTGTCTCAATCCTGGTCTTCACCAGCGTACTCCGGGTGTAGATTTTCCACGTCCTGCGCGTTAAACGATTTAGAACATTAAACGGAACAATTAAAGAGGTCCTGGCTTTTATCAAGGTCTTGGCCATTGCACTTGTTCCTGGCCGTGCTTCTCTAACCTAACGTGGCGTGAGTTCAACGAATTTTGTAAATAACAGATTTGAATTTATCAAAATCTTGATAATACATGTTCTTTCTTGCTTCTATGGATATAAAAGATATAATATGTTCACTGTTGTATGTTTCATCCGTTTCTTTTTTATAGTTTTTCCCTTCAATTGCTTGTTTACGTAATGACACTATTAACAGTAAATAGATTTTCGTTATCTGGTTACCCGAACACATACATACTATAGATTGAAACATGTTTTGTTACTCGTCTTACATTCATGTCAACGTGATAAATTATCATAATTTAGATCCAATATCCCGGCACAATACTCGATATGTCGTGATTGTTAAATAGTGTATCTGCAAGTAAAATAAAACTTTGTAGATTACTTTTCCCTTTGATGTGTCTACATAGCTTAAATAGTCTACATAACAGTATATGTAGATTACAACTGTAAAGTTCCTTAGAGCAAACAATTTACGATATCGATGAGTTAATAAATAAACAATACATTGTTTTAATTATGGGTTGGAACAGTTTTCGTCGATCTTCCTGTAATAACCAATACCTGTATGCCGCGGACAAAACTTTTCTTAACCAGTCTGCAATGTTCAATCTTATGTCCAAACACTAGTAAGGTTGTCGTAGAGCTTTAATTAACTTTCTATACTCATTGTATATTTGACATTGATTACCCTCCTGTACTTTAACTAATTATTATTTTACATTATTAGGCCTACAGGTATCATGCGTATCATAGTAGAGACTTTAAATTTCTGTAAAAAAAACTATTATATTTATTCCAACATAGTTTTGATATTCCTTTATGTAACTTATATATTACAACCCAGCAGGGATCACTTCTGGCTGTTTTATACCTTCCAGCTGAACTTACTAATAGGCACAACAAAAACCAATGTGTCACTTAAATCTCTCCAACGTCATGGAAGTCCAGAAGCGGCACATCACTAACCGCACATGTCAAGATTCTTGGGTCAGGTTAATTTGACATTTCTAGTCTATTGAGGCAGATAACTTTTGGAGATGGTAGGGTTCGTTTTCTAAGAGAGAAAGGTTCTTGCCAGCTTAGACAAAAGGGTGTATCGCACCCAACCTGTTTTGACTAAACAGGCCGGTTCAAAAACGGCCTTCCACTCTTTCGAGGGTACATGATGAGATTATTACCCTAAATTATTTCTCATGGATGTCAATATGAGGTGATCCCTAGCCCTAATCTTACCCATCCAAAATATCCTGTCACTCCGGAAGCAGCGCAAAGGTCATAGTCAAAATGTTATTGCAAATTGTTACCCACTTCTTTAGGAATGCTAAACTTAGATCTAATCAATTCACACAAATTTTACTTGACATATATGGTATCCTGCGGGATACTTCATTTTATTATGAGAAGATGAAGTAGGTGATTTTAATAGTAATCCTCAGCAAAGACACGTTTTATACATACTTAACTTTGCTCATTGCTCACAAAATTAGAACGTATTTGCAACCCTCGAAGTTTTATGGCACTCAAGAAGGTATGCTTGTACGTAATTCTGCCCTAAAAAGATATTTCTGGTGGTACACGCAAGTATTTTTAAACCCATATACCTACCTAATACTGGATATTGAATATTTTACCTCAACGGTTACAAGATTGGGGTAGGGTACGATAAACGGACCCGGTATTTTGTATCGAAGAATGTAATCATCGATACCTAATTATCGTATATCAAATCCTAGACCATCAATCGATATAAAAGTACTTATAGTCCACAATAACTAACATATGATTTATAATAAAATATGAATTTAATATTTACAGTGATGAAACCAATTGTTATAACAAAAATTATGAAAACTGAAGGCAAGATTGAATTAGATTTCCCTTACAGTTCAAATGGTGTGGACATTAAAATTAATTAAAAATACGATTATACACTTCCTTGTTTCTTTCTCTTGAAATATTATATGCTTTGTATGTTCCAAACTTCTGATAAAAAAAATTATATTTACTTCATGAGAGATTTAATAATACATGGTTAATTATTTTATTGAGTTTTAATCAGAGGATAATGAAATTGATTATGAGACGAGTTAAATAGGACTCAACTAACAAAATATCATGTCTTTGTCTATTATTTTACGTTGTCGGTGAATATGTAGCCTCAGGTATATTTAATTTCCCAACCTAGAAAATATTAGACTAAAATTATGAAAAGTGTAAAACTCTACAGCAAATGTTACGATGATTTGATACTGTTATGCATTTTACATTTTTTACAATGGATTCTACGTTTCTAAACCTTTATTACTTCAGGTTGCGAAAGTCATGTCCTCTAACCGAGACGCGAACTCAAACCTCTAAATCGAGAAGCTGAGACAGTGATCGATTAACTAGATTAGCCACTAAGATAGTAAAATAGTTATGAATTTGAATCCTAACTCAACTTACGTTCACTAATTTCAAATAATTTTTAATATTACACTACTATAAAATGCCTAAAAGATGTCTCTCAGGCAAAAATTCGAAAAATTCTCTAAGTAATCTTAAAATTTCTTTATCAAATATGTATGATAGGACCTTAAAACATTTAGAGATGATATTGAAGGTGATTTTAAACATTCTTTCTGTACACTTAGAGTACTTTAGTGATAAAAATAAATAAAATTTCTGAAAGATGTCTCCTAGACATATGTAAAAATTCTTTAAGTAATCAATTTTTTTATCTAATATTTACAAACGGATCCTAAAATATTTGGGCGTTGTAAACTGGTTCATTAAAAATACACATTAATGTTTGGGGAAAGTAATGAACCACAATTATTAGTTAAAAAAATATACATTGCAATCAAAAACATAAAAATCTACATAAGAAAACATAACTTATAAATTATTTAAAGTATGTTTACAAATATTCTCTACAACGATTTATTATAATTTGGCATGCAATAGGGTAATATTACTTTTAATAGTCTTGTAAATTTAAAAGGAGATCTGGTAGTAATGTCAGCAACTATATAGATAAGTTAACAATTATTGACCGTATTTCTCCTTAAATTAATATAATATCCTATTAATTTTAATCCTAAGTCAACTAGAATTCAATAATATCAAATTATTTTTAATATTAAACTACTATAAAATGCCTATCAGATGTCTCTTAGGCATATTTAACCAAGTAATTCTCTAAATAATCTTTACACTATTTACCAAATATATATATATGAATTGACCTTAAAACATTTTTAATAGTTGATTTTGAAGGTGATTGTAAACTGATTTTTTTGTACACTTAAAGTACTTAAAGGATTTAAATCAATACATCAGGGGTTCTTTCTATTTTCCCACACAATATAAGAAAGTTATTTTTGTTGAATAAGATAAACTCTACTAACAAATACAATAAAATAATTTTTAATTTCCTTAAAGATTAAAATCCTTTTAATAATTACATTATTACATAGGAACTGCTTCAATGTGTTTTTCTGTAATTATTATTCGCTAAATCTAGGATTAAAACTACTTAGGGTAAGAAGAATTGTTAGACAAAAACTTTGAATTCTAAATAATTAAAGTAACTCATCTATAAGTCCTTGTCTCAATCCTTGTCTTTGCCATAATACTGGATGAATCCCAGTGTAGATTTTCCACCTCCTGCGTGTCTAACTACACTATTGAATTTATAAAAATCTTGGTAATTCATGTTATTTGTTGTTTCTATGGATATCTAAAAGATATTAATATCTACAGTGTTGTGTGTCATCTGTTTCCTGTTCACGGTTTTTATCTTCACTTGCTTGTTTACGTCATAATTACTATTAACATTAAATCGATGTTTGTTATCAGATTACACGAACACATACGTACTATAGAGAAAAACGTGTTTAGTTACTCGTCTTACAGTAATTTTAACGTGATAAATTATAATAATATTCAGGCACAGTACTCGATATGTCATGTCATTGCTTTATAGTATATTTGCTATATAGTGTATAACCATATTAGAGAAGTTCAAATGTAAGGGAGCTGTTCTACACTAGAGTCTGGGGTTGATGAGACTTTTTCATATCCGCACAAGACGTAAAGGCTTTCACTACTTTTATACCCTCTATTAAGAAAACTTTGATATATTTTCAATTTAGAATATTCAGCCACTCTTGACTCTCGGATATATGGCTGTTTTATATGGTAAAATATTTAAGGGTCTTTTAAATTAGGAGAGAGGTCTTAAATTTAATGTAACATTGTCTATATATTACTTTTTAGGCACTGGACATAAAACTAATAGATTCATAAATTCTATATTTCGAACAGGACATAACATGTTAGAACTTCCTTAGTTTTAAGAATACCATAACAGCTACAGATACAATAAACGTAATAATAAATACGTAATTAAATGTCGTTTACTTAGTTGTAGTGTTGTCACTACACTAACTATTGCGGGTTTACTTGTAACTGTAACTATGATATATAAACTGATTTGTTAACTGATAGATCTACAAGCAAAAGTTGGGATTTCTACATAAATAGTAAAATTGACTCATCTGTAAGTTTTGGTTCTGGTCCTAGCTATAGTTTATCCTGGTGTAGTTCAACGGACGTAGTCGAAATAGAACAATTTAAATCATAAACTGAACGATAGAAAATATTAATAACCTAAAATTGTTGTGGTTTCTATGGATATAACATTTTTATTTGTTACAAGAATTTTAATAAACATGTTTATAATATGTGTATTTCAAAATGAATCCCGCAGACACCTTTGATATGAGTATTTACGAAATCACCATATCTACAATACCTACACATGTATTACATCATATTTAATTTAATTAGTTTCGATACAGTATACTTTTAAATTTCTCCCGAAAACTATTTCTACTAATATTTGTGATTTTCTAATTAATAAAATTTTATAAAAATTTGCACAGATGTTCCAACCTTTATTCAAATGGATTATAATACAGTTCTGATATTTATATATTTATGGTAAAGCGGTAGTAGTATGATTAGGGTTAATTTTTGGAGTGCAAATGTACTTTGTCGTTTATAAGAATCAAACATAGGCCTATTATTGAGTTTTTACATTCATACGGATGTTATGGCGTCAAAACTTAAGTCTATCCTTTTTTTAGGAAGCTAACTCACGTGCAGGCAGAGGAATTGTACATTTCACTTTGATTCAAGTAAAAATATTTAATGATACGGCCAGTTATTAAATAGACAAAGTCTTAACTTATTTACATTCAAACACACAAACAAATATTTAATACTTTTTTTGTGAGGCCTTGCTATGGAAATACCAAAAATAAAAGTTTTTAATATTGGTTCATGTGTTTGAGTGTAAATAAGTTAACAAGTAGCCAGTGCAAGATCCATCTTCAACAGAGAAAGTCTTTTGTTTAACAACTATGGTTTGCTATTTTTCACGTTACAGTCTAGTGAGAGCGCTTGCTGCCTTCTTCCAACCTATGTTATCTTGTTTAGGAACACTTCTGGATAAATTTTCTTAATTTTGAAAGGTTAATTTGAGTTTGCCTTAATGCCTCATTTAAGAAAATATATGTGTTACTAATGGCGCAGTGTAGCGGGTGAACTGATAAATGTTTTTTATGTCTTAAATGTTTTAATCGAAGAAAATTAATCTCTTTTATAGTAAAGTAAGTTTTTAATTATGTAAATACCTACAAGTCGCATAAAATACAACCATGATTGACATATATTTTGTAAAAGACCGTTTATAGTCCTAATTTAATGTGTCACAGTTTCATGTTAGTATGATACAATAGTTTCAACGTTTCTTCTTAATGTTTCAATGTTTATTTGTAATAAAAGTCAAAGTAATTATTACCTCAAGCTATTAATAATTAGTCTGTGGTATCACATTGAATTTATAAATTCACTTTTTTTGTTATTATACTGCCTATTCTGTTAAATCATACTGTGTACATGTAGGGTACTTTAACTATTTATTTATGTTTATTATTTTCGACAGTGTTTAGTGCCTTTGATATGAACAGTCAAGCTTACAATTCTCACGATTTTATGGCCAGAAATTGCATAAATACAGGTAGATTCCTTATCAATTACCTAGAGGAGTATTGTTGCTTAATCAGCTGAATATAAATTTTGGCATAATATTTTCGTTGCTTCAATCTAATGAAAACCTAATGTGTTTATATTAAATGTTTCATTGTTGTTTTTCATTTGTATTTAAATGTCCATTTCGATTGCTACTGAGAATAGATGTTGCTTACTTAAAATTGCTAATAAATTTGATGACAGAATTCAATTATTACTATTAAATATAAATGGCACAAATAAGTTGTAAAAATTGATATGATCTCACTATTCTTATAACAAAGGAAACTTGAATTGATTTCTGACATGTTGTTATCTGATGTTCTCTGTTGGTTGAAAATATTAATCAGGTAATTTAAGTAAGTTAATTTTAGTAATTTAATTAACCAACTACAAGAAAAATGAACTGATCTTAATTGGTTGGATGATATTACACTTGTCAACTTGGATCATTTCTATGATTTAAGGTTTTATATGTTCTTAATAAAATTAACCAATTATGTGATATTTACCTATCGATAAGAAGCTTGCTGGGCCCATAACTATTTTGGAGTGAATGCGTTCAAGGGCTTTTGGGATTTTGTCTTGGTCCACCTCTGGACTGCGCCCGGAGCCTGGTGGACTTATTGTAGTGGGTACTCCAGCTTGCACTACCCCGACACTGTGATCTGCTCCTAGCCGTGCCGCCTTACACCTACCACTACCGCACCGCGGATCCGCTCGCGTCGCGCCGCGCCGCGCTCTTCTACGCCACGGTCTGGACCGGACGTAGTAGGCCTTTTGTGTTGTGACTCCCAGTTGGTGAGTACAGACTTGGATTATTTCACAGAGTGCTCTTATGGATTAGTGAATCGGAGGCGGACTGATGTCTAATTATGGCCCAGCAGCCTTTGTATTGTGGAAGGAGCCCTTATTAAAATTTGATTCATCGCTACCCTCCAGACGTTAATTGCACATCTTAGTGCATTATAATGTTTCTTTAGTGTATTTACTTGTGTCGTCTATTATTTATATGTCTAGGCCATTTATTGTATATTGCATGTTGTTTTGAAGAAGTGGAACGCTCCCTACCATAAATAGAGTTCATTTAGCCATATTTGTAATTTTCTCTAGTAAGTGGTAACATTGTATCTTCGACATATTTGTTGTTAATTATTTTATGTCTAAAATCATTTACTTACTGTAAGGCTAGATTACTCGTGATAATGTTATACAATTTCTACACATTAAATAATTAGTTTGATTGCAAAAATTTCAGTGTTTGTTTCTTTTGTTCAGTCCTAGTAACTAGGTTGAGATAACATCGCATAGGCATTAGGGGTCTATCTTTAACATTGTATTCAGAATATTTCAATACAACTATCTGTGTAGTCCAAAGCCCTGGTTTACAAACAATAGCTTTAGTGTATGGTAGTAGGGAGCCTGATTGGTACTTTCCTTAGAGCAGGGGTACTGTTCCTTGTTGGAGCCCTGCCTGTCACCTGTCCTACAACAAGGTGGCGCCCTTTCCCTCACCGAGCAACCTTAAAGAAGAAGAAGTACTAATCGTAGGTTACCCTATACCCTTACGGCGTGCTGTCAAGGACCACCCCTTTCTCCACTGAGTGATACCGGACATTTGCATAATTCCCCTAGGGGAGAACGTTGCAGGTGGGCGGTATTTATTCTGGATGAACTGAATCAAATTAACTGGACGCCGGCTATTGACCACAAGCTGATAATATGTATGCTTTAAATACAAAAAGTAATAAATTGAATGCTATTTAAATGATGGCCACAGATAATAATTTATAATAAACACCAAGTCAGCCACAATGTTTGTTGGCTGAGTGATAGCAAAGCCAACAAAGATTGAGGAGATGGAAACATTTCATTTCTGTCTGCCGCATTGTGTCACCCGAGTGTAAGAATTGCAATGTTAAAAGAAACTTCATTTCTATATAAGCCATTATAAGTTTAATGTTGAAGTATGTAACTTCATGGGATTTGGCTACCCATGATGGAAACGAGAAAAACGTAGAATAAATAAACAAACTGACACTAAACATATGGCTTAGATATTCATAGCAACACAAAAAACTAGCTATCCATATAGACCTTAACTTTGCACTAAACAATATTTCTTAATATAAAATAAGTGTTCCTATGACGCTGTATGACCACTCGTGGGATTTGGCTGATTGTAATTATAGAACTCCCGTAGGCTGGCACAGTTTCCCTTTTCTTTAAGAATTAAATTATCTGCAGGAATTTTTTAACAGTTCAGCAAAGCATTTTGACCGACACTGGGTTTCGCATAGTCATACGTTATAATAGGAAAGTGAAGAAAATGATTCCGATGTGTACGCAGAGCTTCTTCAAAATCCTGCTAGTTAAGACTCAGACTAACTGGGAGTGACAACACAAGTAATGTTGAATAATCGTCCAAATACGGAAAACCGCTCATAACGGGACCTATTTCTAATAGCAAGGTAATTCATTCGATAAAACTGTGCCTGAAAAGTACCCGGGCGTGATAGGAAAACGGCTTAGAAGTAACCAAGAAAAGACTTTACTTAAAAATGGAACACAGTTTTGTACTGTTCAAAAGATACAGGTGGAATTTGAAATATTTTTCTTTGTTTGACTTTGTATAAAGATATAGATAAAAGGAATCTTACCCGATTATTTACAGATATGCACAGTATTTAAGGAGAACGCTAATTTATTGGAGTTTTTTTCAAAGATACAGAGTCTAAAAGTTTTATACCCTAGTTTAGCCTGTTCCCTGTCCTGTCCCGAACATTAAAACGATGATTATCAAAATATTTTTCTGTAATAGATTTACTAATTAAACGAGTTAACGACTGTTTTTTTTTTTACTTCCTAGCTTCCTAAAAGTCTTGCAACATGTTTTCGAGACGTTATTTTTTATGTGTACCCTTATGAGACTGAACTAAAGATTTGAAATAAGAAGATAATAGCTAAACAATACCAATCACTTAGTAATAATATTAAGCAATACATTTTTATGAGCAGATTATAGTAGACATATTCCAATGTGCTTTATACGTGTAGTAACTACTATAACTCAACCATTCAGAATAGGTTGACGACCAAGAACCATTAAAAAATCCTTTAGGATATAAAAGAAACTGGAAACATACTTTAAATATTTTCACACAACCGCAGTTTTGTTGAATAATATTTTACTTTTCGACATAATTACCATGAAGGAACATTAAATAGATGTAAATCCAAGGCCGGCGTCACTCGATGTACTTGAATCTTTGAAGCGATTGTAAGAAAACAGTTTCAATTCTATTGTTTCTTAAATGTACTATTTGTAGGAAAACACAGAGTTTATATAACTACTACGCTGAAAGTTAAAAAATTTACTCATTTTGATTTACTAAACATAATAAGTAATAAATCTAAACATTTATATTATATTTCATTAATTTGTATATGACTATATTTTTATTACTCGAAGTTTAGTTAAATAATTTTTTATCTTAAAAACAATGGACCAAAATATATTAAATCTTCATATATAAAATAAAATATATTTGTATAATAACGGTCACCCACATAAGTTCACAAAATATATTATTTTCAATTTGGATAATAAAAGTACAATAACAAAAATTCTGCAATATCATAGAACCTAATATGATTAAAAAATTACTTATAAGATTAGTTCTAATATTATTACGGAACTGTTAATGATGACGAACATTTTATAAATAAGATTTTTTAAATTGGCATTAGTGGTGTTATTTGGAAATTTCTTAAAACTATCGAACTCAATCTTATTACTAAGCCTTATATCTAATAAAATTACTAAGTATTCTCCCCACTATCTACAGTAAATAAAACAAACACAATACTGTCATACGATTATTGAAAATCAAGTACAAAAAGTACATCAATTTTATTCCAACTTATTTGTGTTTTTGTAGTTACTTGAACGCTATAAATCCGTACTTACTTACATTTGTGTTATGTTGCGTAACTCAAAACAGTAAATTTACATTTAAAAAAACCACACCAATAATTAGGCAATACAGTTAAATATTACAACATTAGTCTTGTTTATTACAAATAAAGCCTATCTATATAACGATATGATATGTTCAGCAAAGTAAGTCATACTCATATTAAGAGACAAATTTACTAAAATAAACCACCAATCATGAATGAATACTATCACAATCCCTGTATATAATGAAGTAAATGTTACTAAATTTAAGTGTATATAATCTTTGGCTCTCTTAAACTTTTACAGAAAATGGTTTTAAATTGTAAACTCTAAATTGTGTAAAATAAAATTATACTTAAGAATAACCTGAAAAGTTCATGTCCATTGAATTATAATTATTTATAGGTACTAAACATAAAATGTTGGAGAATGTACAGAATGAATATACAACAGGAATTCTTTAACTCTTCAGAGTAAATGAATCAGTAAACATCATCAGAGTAACTAAACACCAGTTTCTTGGAAAATTAAATATCTCTTGCAATGTTTGTTAGGTCCTGTAATTATACAACATAATCAAATCTGTTTTGACTTTCTCATCGTTTAGATAAGAAATACCTTTAGTATAGAAGAGTTGTCGTAACACGTATATTTAATACCGTTATTTAAGTTTTTGTGTGATGAAATAGTGAATAGAAACAGATCGTTTTAGTAGACTTCAGTTTAAAAGTATCTGTAATCTATTAATTTACGGTATTGGTGTTTTGTACCTACAAATTCAAGTAAACACCCTTGTATCTAAATCTGAACTAGAAATCTATTAAACAAATAAAAAAAAGAAACATTCTGCAGCAAATTATAGGTTTTCTTCATACACTTATTTAAATTCCAATAATAATGTAGGAGGTTTTTTAAGAATGATTATACTTCAGATTAGGTTAAGATTATTGTTACTATGCGAAAATAGTGTGAGCCAACCAGTAGTCGTTTGCAATAATGTGTGTTTGCTAAACTGTTCACATGTAAAGTTAAAGTAAAGTAAATATTTCTTCTTTTACCAGGCGATGTTAGGGCTAAGAAGCATTCTTTGATACTTTATCTGCGGACCAACGGTTTAGAGGTGACTTCCGAACCACCAACAATGGACGGGCAGGGGGACTGCTTGCAAGGACAAGACCGCCCAGCGGTCACCCATCCCAGTGGCAACCACGCTCGACGTTGCATGACCGATAAGTCAAATTATCTTGCAATAACCGTTGTACACATGACACTGCGCAATTGGCAATTATTATATAAATTAATTATTACATGTAAGCTTTGAAACAGAATTTAGGTAGGCATGGTTACTACTAGTCAGTTATTATACACTACTTTGAACTCATTCTTAATGTTTATGCTATTACTGAATACCAGGAAGATAATTGTGAGACATAATCAACAAAATGGTTTTCTTACAAAATGATATGATTCTATTTAAATCAGAACCAAAATCCTTGAGATCCTTCAATATCCTGGGAAATATTAGGCATTTTTAAATTCTGCATGGACGCTTTAGCTACAGAAGAATTAAATACAGCCATAGCTTTTACGGAGAAAATACCAGTGGGGTTTATTTTGCATAGTAATCATCCCTATACAAGATATGAAAATATTTAAAAGATCAACGAACAAAATTCTGTTTAATTTTAATCACGTTACTATTTTTGTAATATATTGTTACATGTTATTATGTATTTGTAACCAATAGTATATGGAGTGGTCTAGTGTATCATGCTGTGACAATATGTCTATAATACCAGGATGTAAACTACGTAATTAAGATACCAATAGATAGTGAGAGCAGAAACTATGACCTGTAAACAATACAAATACTCACTGTAAGTCCTGGTCTTAGTACTCTCTCTGAGCCACACTTCGTGTTCTTTGTTCGTTGGTTCTCCGAGGTGCTGCAATTACATTGAATTTTGCATATAATATAGAACTGTTAAAAACACAGAAATATTCCGAACATTTAATCTGTTGTTTCCATGGATATTAGTAATTTATATGTGAACTACTGTGGGGAACATATAAGCTGGATTCATTTATTAAGTGTCCTAATGTTACCCCACGAAATTGACGTGTTTTTATGATTGTAGATATAACCGTGGAATTATGTTTAGTTAATTTTAACCCAAGCATTTACGAGTATAAGCAAACAGCCTTGAGTTCTGTAAAATTGATGAAATCTTTCCTTCAAAAATGAAATTGATCACCAGCCAAAACTATGTTCAGTGCGGGTTATAATTATAGCCCGATGCAGTATGTTTATAGTTATAAAGTGGTCTAAAATAAAATATAATAAAAGAAGTAGAAATGAGAAAAAAATATTTAGCTATAAGTTTATCAAAAATAACTGTTTTGTTTAAAACATTATTTACAACGTCAGACACGTAAGCGATGTGATATCACCGTCAGCAAACGATGTGGAAAAACTAAACTAGCCATTTTCAGCCAACCATTTGTTACCGATATTGTCAAACATTCTAGTTTTTGTTATTATATAAAGTATGACCTACGAAACTTTAAAGCTATAAATTAATATTTATAAAATACACCTGTATACTACTTGTTATGTTTTACTCTATAACCTTGGTCAATGAACGTTACCAACCTGCCCTATTCTGAAATGTAACTAACATTCATTCAAATAACGTTTTAATCTGACAAATAGTACACAAAATTGTGTCTTGGCCAAGTATTAATTTGGAAGAATATATTAGTAGTGAATGTCGTATAGAACAATTTTAAAAATGTTTTATAACTACGTAGTACCTTATCTTTATTTATTACAAAATCCTCTATATATAAAAATTAATTCATATTCCAAAGCTATATTTATCTTGTGTCCATTTATTTCACACTTGTTTATTCAAATAAAAACATTTTGTAATTATAGCTATAAACATTTATAGCTTAGACATCACTTATTGCTATAGAGTAATGCATTGAATTTTAAACACCTAACCATTAACTTAATGGCTTTTTCGTCACTTCTTCGAAACTGAGATAAGGACTTTGCATTGTAATCAGTAAACGATTTTGTAACTTAAAAAGATGATTGCGTTAAGGACAGTTTTTTTCTAGAATGTCACTTTTAGCCAGGTTTTCGCTCATATACGAATCATATTCGCAGAAATATTCCTTAATTACAAAAATATAAATATATCTAGTATTTTCTATTGGTTATAATATTAGTCAATACAATATCATATGAAATAAATGCTTTTAACACTATTGTAACTATTAATTAGCAACCATGACATGAAATACGCTTTGTGAAAAAAAAATCATTGACGGAGGTATTTCTCAATATAATTTCCAAGATAAAACGGAGCAGTATCAGCGGGAGAAAATATACACATATCCAAGCTCTGAAAAGTTGGTAGTCTTATGGTTTCCAGTTGAAGTCCTAAGTCACCTTCAGTGTAGTTTTACTACATTAAAAAGTTTATTTGTGAGTGTGTGTTAACCTTCATTCCCCTGTGATACGTCTGTGGTCACTTGGATCTGCGCTGTCCATTCATAGTCGAGATGTGGAGGTTCAAAGTTCAGCTTAACTTTATGGAAGGCGATATTCAGAAAAATAAGAGTTACATTTAGAAGGATCTTTCCCGCCACCCGTCTCTCTGTATGTTAGGGCGTATTCTTCAAGCTCCTGTACGTTTGACAATAAACCTTTTTCCTGATTGTCCCATTTACTCATCTGACCTGGCTCTAGGGAGTTTCTATTGTTGTCAGCCTAAGGCGAGAAAACATCCAAGGCTCGCGGCTATAACTTCTGTGGTGTCCATGGGAATAATCTCCAGCACCATCCATGTCACAACATGAGCATTGTAATTTCGCAGCAACTCGGTTTATATACCACACTGGATGAGTTCATAGTGTTATGGCATCAGATTTAAAATTCCTTATTTTTTTATATTCCTTATTTACTTTTTAAATATTTCAGTACTACCAACGCAATAATGTATTGGAAATTGACACTATACTATATAGACTTCATTTGTTGTTGCTTGGTACCTTAAAGATTTAGGAGAGCGAAATCAGACTCCTTAAATAAATGAAATTAGCAAAAAATATTTTATAATATTCTTCACAGTTGTTACATGTTATGTAACAGGCTTCGCTGAGTTTTGACGGCAAATGTCAACTATATAGCTTGTTTCATTTACGAGATATCCTGTAGACGGATAATCATACATGAAAGAAAATTTTACATCGACGGTGACCAAAGAGAAATCGTGTGAGTTTACTAAGTGGTACGTTTCTATGACGCTCAGCCTAATTCTATGATTGGAGAGCACCATCACATAATTCATTTATGTCTATGTAGAAACCTCATGCAAGGTTTTATAGCAAAACTCTAATACAATTTATGGTACTACAACGTAAGTGTACAATGGATTCATATATTGCCAGTAACTTTTAACATATACCTGAATATATTATAATTATTTTATACACTATGAATAAGTTTAATTAAAATCTCACATGATAGTACACAGCTTGTTGTTTTTATCATAGTTATTTATAAAAACCAATAACATTCGCTAAAGCTCAGTAAATCCAAAAGATTGGCATGCACTAATATCAAACACAGTAGCGTAGTTTATGTTGGGAAGGGCTAATTAATACTAAGTGAGTGTTGAGTATAGCACCTGTTCACCTTCCTCTTACGTGCAGCTACTGAAATCAAATGTCTTGCACACAACAGAACCTTACGTGCATCCAATTCTCCTGCACATAGCACTGCTATAGTAAGGATAGATGATTCAGGAAGGAAGGCTTTTAATATTAAGTGTCGAAACGATGCGGGGGTTTCGTTTTAACCTTTTTCGTTTTAGTCGCCAACTATTTATGGATCACTTCAGGCGAACAGGACTATAGATTGAAGAAGTCTGCAACATCATCAGATTTTAGACGCTGCACTAAGAAGAAGATAAACTGAAGATAAAATGAACATAAACATTTATTCAGTCCTTTCTACCATATCTAAGTTATGAGTGGAAGACTCAGTAGCTCCACCGTGCTTTTGGATCGTGTCAGTCAACATCGTAGTGCTCTTAGTTGTGCACCTGATGAGACATGACGATAAAGGTTGCATAATGAAAATAATGAGCATTATCTGGAAAACGTTTATTTAATCATCCGATTGATAAAAATGGTGAAAATGCTTCAAAATAGTCTCCTCCTGCATCAATACACCTGCGCAGACAATTATGCCACGCTTGGAAAGCACCCTGGAACTCCTCCACTGGAACGCCTCTCAGTACTATTATAACTTCAGCTTGGATGTTTCCCACTGAATCCCTGTGCTTTCCCATCAGCTCTCTCTTCAGTAGGTAGAACAAAACAAAATCACACAGAGCTATATCAGGGCTGTAAGTAGATTAGGGCACCACGGGGTTCTTGTTCTGGGTGGGGTAGTTGGCAACTACGAATGCCGTGAGGCTGGGGGCATTTTCGTGGTGAAGCTTGAAGATGACTTTAATATCAGGCCGGAGGTAGGCAATCCGGCGTTTCAGTCTCAAGCACCTCCACACAAAGGACTGCGTTGACAGTTTTTCCTTGCGGTACAATCTGAAAATGGACGATTCCTCGAACGTCAAAGAAGACTATGAGCATTATTTTGATATGAGACATGCTCATGTGGACTTTTTGGGGTTCGGGAGATGATTTTTTATACCACTGGGAGCTCTTACTTTTGGATTTCAATATGTCCTGATACTTTTGTATAACACAAATTGCTAAAGAAAATGTGTGCTTCGGTTATTCAGGCAATGGTTCACTCCGGCAGGGTGCCCCTTAGATTTAGATATTCAGCTGACGCATTATTCTCCAAAACATCTTATTTTATTTCGTCATGAAACAGAAATTTTATTATTATCTTATAAAAAGAGGAATTTTAATACTTAAATTTACTATTAGAATCTAATTATGCATACCTAATATTGCATAACTTAAATTGAACCGTTATTATCTCTTGTATTGTGAAAGAGAGCTTTGGCGTGGATTTCTGTAACTAATAGAATGATTTAAATCTTCTAGAACAAACTTAGGGCACAACTGTTGGGTTAGTTTTTAATTTTTGAAATATATCAATCAAACCAAAAATAATTATCGTCTTAAATAAAACTTAAAGACTAATTTCAACCCATTACGTATTTTTTGCTTACTAGCAACGTTAGAAAGATAGTTGTAAAATACAAATTAGAAAATGCATCTCATAAATATATATATATATATATATATATATATATATATATATATATATATATATATATATATATATATATATATATCAATAATATATGTCAAATATATATTTGTGATAAAATTAAGCCAAAACTTTTAATATTATTGTATCCATTCTGTACGAAATATTGTAAACTTATACTCCCTGTACTCTTTGGGTAACAAGAGGATTATACATTGCGCCAAACACGAATTAGTATATTTTACACAAAACGTAACAATGCAGTGTATTAACTATATTTAATTGGAACTTCTGCTAGCACTACATATAAACTATTATGATGCTTTGTGCTTTAAATAATGGCTAAACCTAGATTGTAAACTGCTTTGTGTAACGATAAATAGTGAGTAAAACTATGATTTATATTGAATTAAAGTAACTCATCCTTGTAAGTCCTGGTACTGGTCCTGCTTCTGGCCATCACATCGTGTTCCTGGTGCTACTTCCACGACTAGCTGTGAGTTCAAGGAAATTTGAAAAATGCAGTGACTGAACACTTTATAATCATTTAAAAACATTAAATTATAAATACTCTTTAGTTTCCATGGATATAAAATAATATTTTACTAAAACTGATGCTTACGTTTGTACCCGTATGACGATAACACATGGGGGTGGTGACTTCTGAGGTTCGTAGTAATAAATACTAGAAATGCAAAGTTTACTTATAAGTTCAATTTAATTTACTAAACTTACAAGCACCACTTTTTTTAGATGGTAAATGAAAAATATGTATTGCCCACGTTGCTGCCAATTAGAATGTAATAACTAAAAGTATATCTTCTAGGTGGGCCTAAAATATCCAATGTTCTATTGAATTATGCGTACGACGTTTTACTTTACAAAAACAATAATATTTCACTTCCCTTCACAATAGGTAGACTCACAACCCGGGTATCGGCGTCTTGGCCCGAGACATTGAAGCTGTAGTCTAAGAACGGTTATTTCTAGAAGAGGAGTAGAGTTGGGAAGTTGGTAGCCATCTATTCAACAACAACACGTGAGATACATCAGCTACGTAAAACTCGCCTAAAACAAATTCGCGACGGTATTAGCCATTTAATGATACAAATTACTATTTATAACAACGTGCTCGTCGCCATAAGGACGACGCCACAACCTTTATCTATCTCCATCAAGCAAATAAAAGATCTTCAAGGGTAAGTTACTTTACTATTCACATCTTTACTTTACGTTACATTCATTTTATACGTTTGGCATCAAAGGGCTGATTTAATAATACGAAAAGATAAATTTTACTTACGGACAAAGCGCGCGAGGTCTGATCGGTTACGTAGTTGGGCTGCTACAAAGGGTTAGAAGAAAAAATTCATACGCGTGCCAATTAGGTAGTTACTCCGCCCAATAATTTAGTTCCGGAACATCGGATGTAAAAATAATATTATATTATACTGGCTGATTAGGTTGCGAAATTTACATTGTATGAAATTTAATTAACTAATTTACGGTACAGATATCCCCCCCGTTTTGATTTCGCAACCTAATTAGTCGCTTTACTTTAAACATATTCTAAATAAACAAACTTAATTCAACCTTTTATTCATTACATAAATTCAAATTCCAACCATAACAATTACGATAGCGCGGGGTTTCAAAAGTTTCCTATGAAATCCGCTAGATCGCATGCCAATGCAGTTCTATGGACTGCTCGCGTTAGGGACCAAAAAAAGAAAATCAATTTAGGCAAAACTATTTTCATGCAGTGCACGTTGCAGCGTTTTAGAATTTGCGGGTCGTTGCAAGAATAAGGACATTTTAAGGCGATTAAATCGAGAACAAGTGTAGTGTAGTGTTTTGTTATATAGGCGCCACATTCATACTTCTTTTTTGCATTCATACCAGTGTTTTGTGTATAGTGTTTTGCCATTAAATACCCTGAGACTTGCGGACAAGTTACCAATATGGATCGAATACTTTGGAATGAAACGTCCCCTCACGAGAAGCTAAGTCTCACATTTCTTATTACTACTCATCACTCTTAATATACATATTTACATACAACATCCTATACATCTTACATCTACATGAATTTTAACACTTCAAATATATCCACAAAATTCAAACTTCAATATTTTGACATACATACAAAAGACAGACACAACTTTTCATATTTGTTTCCTATATTACAAACAGGATCAACTCTGTCTCATTTCTTTATACAAAGTCTACCTACAAACTCTTTTTCTATATTTTATTTCCATTGAAACATTCGTTAAGAATTCACTAAACAATTAACTTCCTGGATTTTATCTTATCTTTTAAATTTGGCAGCAAGTGGTTCCTTAAGCAATGGATGCTACAAAGTTTTTTTTTTATACAGAACAGGTCTTAATTTAATTTTAAATCTACAATATGAACCTTTTTTACATTCAAAACATTTTCAGTGTGTTGTACAATACAAGTTACAGGGCTTAAAAAATATAAAATTCTATAAATTCCTACATATTTTGGTGCTAATTTTGCACAAAACTTTTCTACCTTATTGCTTAAATAGTGGGTTCTAATCCATACTAAGGAATGCAAACTTAAAGGGATGTTTTACATTTTGCTCTGAGTACTTTTGTCTATTACTGTTATGTGCTATACTCCTTTTTACATTCACCACAGCTCTCTTTAAATTGTTTACAACAGTTTCCTTGGACAAATTCTCACCAATTAGATCATTTAGCTTCCATAAATTAGATTAAAGCATTATTACAGGAATGATTAAACATTAAATCAAAGGCAGCAAAACCTGTGCTTTCATTATGGGCGGTGTTTAAACTCAATTGTATATAGCCTAGGTCATTATCCCAATTATTATGACAGTTGTGATAGAAACTTACGTAATAATGTAGATATGTTTCTAATATGCCTTTCTGATTGATTTCCATTAGCCCTGTAAGGCGCTAATCTACGGTGTTCAATAAAAATTCTTAAATAAGAACTTCTTAAAATACAGTGATGTAAAATATGCGGCATTGTCTGACACTATTATTTTTAGGTACAGAAAAGTTGTTAAAAATTATGCGGTCTAATTTATTACATATTTCAGCACTCTTACATTCCCTCAAAGGGATTAGCCATAGAAATTTACTGGCGGCATCTACAACTACAAGTAAATATACATTGCTGTTTCTAGTTCTCACTAAGGAACCTAAAAAGATCTATGAATAAACAATCCATATTGTTCTTAAATGGCACAGATACTAATTCGCCTTCAATTTTCTTTGGCACACTTTACTCATTTTACAAACATTACATGTTTTTCACTTTTGCCTTTATAATTTCGTCTAAATCAGGTCTATAAAAATACTGATTAATTTTTCTTTGCGTTCTAGCAATGCCTAAATGACCTCCTATTAAAGAACTGTGGAAGGAATTCATATACTAAATCAATTAACTGTACAGGCAAAAATATCTTACTCTTACTTTTTTACATTCTTTTGTACATCAGTAAATTGTTTTTTATAAAATAACATAAATTGTTACTATTGCTTTTTACAGAATTGAATGATTTGCTGAGTTTCTTTATCTTGAAGTTGATATTTTTCTAAATCTTTAAACGCTAATGGCAAATCATTAATTAACAACCACAAATTATCCTTCTTATTGCACTTATTATTTATCTGCATTTTAGGCTTTACATTAGATGTTGGTTTACATTTTTGCCTTCGGGAGGAGTTTGAATGGCAGAAGGAATCGATAATCTATTTTTATCCTGGTCTGGACCGTTCCGGCAGTCACTGGGGCTCGGATCAGCTGTTCCCGTCGACTCGCCCTCAAACATACGTGATAGGGCATCTGCCAGTGCATTATCGGTGGACCTTTTAAATTCAACCTCAAATGGCAAATTCAAAATCCTCTCGATCCACCGGGCAAGTCTTCCTACCTTCCTTTTGTGATTGAGGACATAGGATAAAGCTTGGTTATCAGTTATTAATTTAAAGGTTCTTATTTCTAAAAATTTCGTGCCATTTTTTCTATGCAAAATTAGTGCACTCAAAGCTTCTTTTTCATAAACAGTATATTTTTAATTCTGCATCAGTAAATTTCCTAGAGTAATAGGCTATTGGCATTAATTCATTTTGGTCGTTTTCCTGTAACAAACAACCACCTGCGGCTATTCCACTAGCATCTGTCATTACTATAAATTGCTTTCAAAAATCGGCTAACTGGAGTACAGGAGGATTCATTATAGCTTCTTTTAACTTTACAAACGAATCTTGACATTCACTTGTCCAAAACAAATTTAGCGTTTTTCCTTCTTAAACGATTTAAAGGATTACATAATTCGGCATAATTGTTTATAAATTTTGAAAAAGAAATTGGTCATACCTAAAAAACTGTAAAATTTTGTTTGGCGTTCTTAGGCGGCATAAATTCATCTTATACTCCTTGTTCGCTAGGGATCTATAGTTACTGTATTATTTTTTATTAAGTTCCCCAAAAAGGATATTTCCTCAAAACAAAACTTTGCTTTTCTCTAGGTTTGCCGTTAAGCCATGTTTGCTTAGTCTATTTTACAATCTCTCTGGACATGTACTAAATGCGAATCAAAGGTCTTTAACTGTACACTAAGATATCATCACAAAAATTTATCACATATTTAAATTTTTATATTGTCTAGGACTTTATCCAGATAGGCGGACAATACAGCACTACCAACATGTAAACCAAAGGGTACTCGTTTAAATTTATATTTACCAAAATATAGTGCTAAATGAGGTAAGATCTTGACTATCAGGTGATAATGGACATTGCAAAAAACTTTTTCTTAAATCTATTATTGAAAAATATTTGGCTCCACTAAGATGTTGATAATAATTATTTAAATCACCAATGGGAAAATCAATTTTCTGTAACTTGTTATTTAATTCGGTATAATTGACTCTACAAGTCTGTCCTTTTTGGTTAAAAAGGCTGGACTGGAGTAGGCTGAAGTACTGGTTCAATTATTCCTTGGTCCAAACCAATCTGTATTATTGTTTTCATCTTATTTACAGTAGGAGGGCTCATAAAATAAGGCCTAATATTTACAGGTGTGGGGTCATTTAGAACTAATCTCACTTCCAAATCTAGAGCCTCTCCTAATTTTGGATTAAAAACATTTGGAAACTCCGCTATAAGGTTTTGTATCTCAGCCTCAGCTCTAGTGCACCCTATTTTTACATCAATGCTGTTTACTTCATGTTCAAAAGGCTGTTGTCTGACAATAGTTATATTTTCTCATTACAATTGAATTTAAAATAACATGAATCTCCATCAGATCTAAAATTAATTTGCTATTAGATATAAATGGGTTTCCCAATACAATGTCCCATTTTAAGTTATCCAATACAATAAATTTTACTTTCCAACAAAATTTAGAAATTTTTATCTTAGCATAACAGTAACCAAAACATTTTATTTCAGTGTTATTTGCAGCAAACATTCTATCATCTGACTTCATTAATTTAGAAACATTTTTATTCAACCAATGGCTATCATAAAATTCTTTACTAAATTATATCTCTTGTAGCACCCAGTATCTAATAAGCAGTTTGGTTTTAAATTTTTACCCACTATAGCTTCAATTAAAGGCATATTGTTACACTGTCTAACATTTAGTCTTAAATTAGGTTTTCTATAGTTTAATTTACTCCAATTTTTAATTACCTTACCATTAGACTCTCATAAAATAGTGTTTTTCTTTTTCTTACTGTATTACTATTTATAAAATTATTATCTTAAACTTTATGAAACCGGGGAGGGATATTTTTAGGTGTTGTGTGTAATACCACTCCCCTACCAACTAGTTTTTTGGATTCCTAAAACAGTTTTTTTGCTAAGTGGCTAAGCTATTACAATTGAAACATAACTTTGGGTTTTTAATAGTAGGCCTACTATTCCTAGGTTCAACATGTGGTGGATACATGTTGTTAACATATGTCTTACTTAAAATTGTCCCTTAAGTTATCATTAAAGGTTATATTGTTACTAGCTATACACCATTTTTCCAAATCTGTAAAACAAAATGGGATTGTTTTCAAAAAATCAACTTATTTCTATCTGTAGGCTTTAATACCTCTTTTTATACAAGTTACCAAGTCCTGTTTACTTTTGTTACACAATAAAACTTGACTGAGCTCTTTGATGTCATAGATGTATTCATACAGTGGCTCATCAAACCTTTGTGGCCTATAAACTAAAATCTAGTCTCAGACTTTCAATTAGGCCTACAGGGATAAAAGCACTAATTAATTCCCTGTGTAGATAGTTGACATTTGGCATGACAGACTTACACTGTATTATTTTGGCTAAAAGTGGACCTTTTGCATAACATGGTAACAATGCTAAAATTTCATTTTCTGATAGGCTAGTTTCACATTTTAGTTTTAACAAAGTTTTTAAAAAGTTTATCAGCTCAGGTACTACTAAGCCATTTGTTACTGTAAAATTTTGTAAATAACATTCTACAGGGGTTGTTTAACTTATTAAACATATTTAAACCAGACATAGGTTGACTAATACAATCTTTGTTTGCATTATAAATAGGCATTATAGGCAAAGTGGGGGTACTGGCAGTAGGCTGTGATATTGTTGGTGGTTGTACAGAAATAGGGCCTATTTGTTCTTTCACTGCCTGTTCCATAGCCTCATCTTGTTCTAATGATTCATTTAAATGGCTTCTAACACTTTAAGCTGTTCTAGGTTCACTGTAGGGTAGCAAGTTTTTTAGCTAACTGTTGTTCAACATTTACTAGCCTACACTTTAAAGCTGATAAAGTTTCACTATGTTACAGAACTTAGTTCTAGCTGGTTGTCTAAAAATAAACGGTTTATTAAATGTTTACACTTTTCTTGGAATTTTGGTGATTTCTAAAGGTGAACTAGCACTGTTCAATTCACTGCACCCATGTTCTAATAATATCACTTTTTCATGAGAAGTTTTTACTTCCTGATTGTGGTCTATTTTTAATAGGCTACTAGGAGTAGGTAAAATATTGTTTCTCAAACATTGTCTTAAGGACTTTCTGAGTTTCATTTACTGTATTGTCACTATTTAATTTAATACCTCTAGATATCAGTTCAAATACCAACTCATCTTTAGACAAATATTCTATTTTAATGGCAGGCATTGTGGCGTTTTCACTCAGTTTCACCCAGTTGATGGCAGAGTAGGCACATCAATAGCAGATTGCGCAATAAATATGTGTACCGTATGACGATAACACATGGGGGTGGTGACTTCTGAGGTCGTAGTAATAAATTACTAGAAATGCAAAGTTTACTTATAAGTTCAATTTAATTTACTAAACTTACAAGCACCACTTTTTTTTTAGATGGTAAATGAAAAATATGTATTGCCACGTTGCTGCCCAATTAGAATGTAATAACTAAAAGTATATCTTCTAGGTGGGCCTAAAATATCCAATGTTTCTATTGAATTATGCGTACGGACGTTTTACTTTACAAAACAATAATATTTCACTTCCCTTCACAATAGGTAGACTCACAACCCGGGTATCGGCGTCTTGGCCCGAGACATTGAAGCTGTAGTCTAAGAACGGTTATTTCTAGAAGAGGAGTAGAGTTGGGAAGTGGTAGCCATCTATTCAAACAACACGTGAGATACATCAGCTACGTAAACTCGCCTAAAAACAAATTCGCGACGGTATTAGCCATTTAATGATACAAATTACTATTTATAACAACGTGCTCGTCGCCATAAGGACGACGCCACAACCTTTATCTATCTCCATCAAGCAAATAAAAGATCTTCAAGGGTAAGTTACTTTACTATTTCACATCTTTACTTTACGTTACATTCATTTTATACGTTTGGCATCAAAGGGCTGATTTAATAATACGAAAAGATAAATTTTACTTACGGACAAAGCGCGCGAGGTCTGATCGGTTACGTAGTTGGGCTGCTACAAAGGGTTAGAAAAAAAAATTCATACGCGTGCCAATTAGGTAGTTACTCCGCCCAATAATTTAGTTCCGGAACATCGGATGTAAAATAATATTATATTATACTGGCTGATTAGGTTGCGAAATTTACATTGTATGAAATTTAATTAACTAATTTACGGTACACGTTTCACCTGTCCCTTATATTGGTGACGTCACGACCATTAATAAAACTGAACTTTTGTTGTCTGATTACTATATTTTAGGGGCACGAACGGACAAATAAAACCTTACTTTAAACATTCTAACAAAACTTTTCCCCGTTTCCGATGTATGTGCTACATTATTAGTGTCTGGATGCAATATCCAGGGACACTGTTCGACATGACATGTTATACTATTACTAATTATTCTACAATAGTTTATTTTATAAATGCAAACTCTCTTGACTATATTTGGATGTGTAGTAATCACGCTAACCCTGTTGAGCAAATTTTAAAGTATTCCTTACAAATTGGTACGAAGTTTGTATATTATTTAATAAATTAAATATGAAATGAATTTTAAATTTAACAATGTAGTATTTCGCTGCTTACCGTGTTAAAGAACGCAGTGTATTCAAGTATTTGTTATTTCAATATAAAATGAAGTCATTTTACCATAGTAAGATGAAAATTGTAATAGCAAGTACAATATATTACTTTATAAATAGCAGCAATGACATATTACACCTATTTACACATTCTGATATCTTATAAAATACTTATGTTTAACTTGTTGGACATTTCCCATTGAGTATTTAATAGGCGAGTGTCTCAATAGGTAATAAACTCACACTTTAGATAATCCTGTACATCGATTTATCATCATGCGGTAATAATTATTTCTTATAAGTTAATACAATTAATGGCCCACAAATAAATATAATACCTCACAGTACATTTGAGACATCGGATAGGTTATTACATAATTAGTAAGTAAGATTCTCAGGTAACAAAGGCGCATTGTGAGAGAATCCTATTTAATCGTAGCATCATACGCTAGTAATTAATTCTTTACGAGCCTTATGAGAATGGAAACTCAGAAATGAGTAAAATATCTAAAAAGTATGATTTAAAACATTGTCGTTAATGTTTTATCCTACATGTTGTGGCATTGTAAGCTAATAAATAATTATTATTAAAGTAGAGTGCGATTTATAAAATAATAATATGATTAGATGAAATAATTAGAGGATGTTGTTTTCTTTCTAATTTTTGTGTAAGAAATAAAAGAACAAGACATTTTATCATGCAGACGCGAGATGCCTGCACATACACTATATGGATAATAGAACAGAATATACAGTGGAATTATACATATACTAGCATTTATTGGTACATCTATGAACCCAATCAGCAACACAATATGTTTACTGTCTAAAATGGTGGCATGATGTAATCGTTTATTGCTTCCAGTAGTAATAAAGTAAAAATCCAGGTATTACAATTTAGGTACATTTACAAAACTAAGGTTATTCTAAATCATAAACAAACATTTGTCTTTGCTGGACAAAATATTAAATTTTGGTAAACATTCATTTGGGCTTTTAATTTATAATAAAATGTTAAAAACTCAAAAGTGTTGCAATAACTTTGTTATAAACGGCTATTGTCCACTATATACTTTAAATCAGAAAGCGAGAAAAGGAATTTTCAGATATATAGATATCTCCAAAGAATATTTATTTGAGTGTTACACCACAAAGGATAACTTACTAAAATTTATTATTAATATTTTTGAATGTAATTAAATTTGAAATCAACTTTTAAAACCATCTTTTCATAAAGATATTGTAAATGAAATTGTAAATCTTACAACGCATAATGTCCAAAATTTTAAACGTATATAATTTTATTACTTATAGATTTTATACTGCAAATAAATGTGAGATCACAGAGTATGGCGTTGATCCGTGAAAACCCCTTGAACATATCCTTCGTTGAAAACATCATAATCCTGAAGGATTTGGCAAAGGAAAATCGTTGAAATATAAGTTCTGTAATCATGTGTAATACACCATACACCTGAATCAGCATTGTAATTTTACTACTAATTTATAACGTAAGATTAGAGAAGGCACTTCCTACTGATGTGGGTAAACAATCCAACGAGTCATAAACTAAATATTATTATGCACAAACGTGCAAGATTATAGGACCATCTAAGACATTAACTGGGTCAGTTCGGAGCTTATTGCCAGATAGGATATCCTTAGGATGCAAGCCGACCCGACCCAGTATTTAACTACAAAACAAAAACCTCAAACGTTAGTCTAGGTCTAATCACGTAGATATAAAGCAAATGCAATAGCTTCAGCTGAAGACCAAAAGACCGTACGATCGGAAGCCTGCACTATATTAGTAACTATATTCCCCTGGTCACCAATTCTGCCACCTGTCAAGAACAACATTAGGAACTTGACATTAGAAACTATCAACTCGCTGATAGAGCTTCCTCGACAAAAAAAGGACCGATGGCCCACCATTATGCCCTCTTCCAAATGTGACCAGGGCAGCCTGGGCTGGGTTAACACAAATACAATTCTATCTAACCAGTTTACTGCTCCCTTTAGGTTACATTAGTCAATTCCGTGACTGTGATTTTAAATTTACCAGTCACAAGACTTATCATGTCATCTCATCTGTATATATCTGTGCGAAATGACCACTACTGTTACAGACCTAAACAGGTCGTCCATAACAAGCAGAAAGGGCGCCATCCTATGGAGAGCCTTAAGAGGTACTTTCACTGATCCTTTCACCCCAAATAGTGGGTTTAACGTTTTTAAATTATTAGTAGGAATTTATGATCCAAAAATTCCTGAACTGTTGAATATTAAATGTACATGAAAATTTTATTTATTTGATTCTGGAAATAGAGATTCCGGAAAAAATTTAGAAAAATTATTACAGTAAGGTGTCAATGTATTAGATTCCAGAGAAATGTTTTATCAGTTTCTTGGTAAAAAGGATATTAAATTTACCGATTGTTCCTTGCTTAAAAGTTCTATTGGAATTTTAAACATGATGAGAATTGTTTTAATTATTAGATAACAAAGAAATCAGAGCCGTTTTTATGCTTTAATTTTGTAAAACCAATAGTCAAAATGGTCATTTTATTGTCCACTCAATTGCTTCAAGGACTTAAATCTAACAAAACAAACTGAATTAAACGTATTTAATGGTTTAGAAATAATAAACATTTTTTCTGACCATTAATAAGTTCTTTATATCCTGATTTTATTAAAATGTTAGTCTCAGAACTAAAACGAGTAAAAGGCGACTTATAATATATAATAAATGAATGAAAACTACAACTCGCTGGAAAGTTCTAAAATTTATTCATACTGTTAAGAAATTTACATCATAAAGAAGTTGTGTACTAGAGTAATTCTGATATTGCTGTACTTTACGAGGGTGTCCTTTCAATTTAGAAGTTCATCATACGCATTTGTATACAATTTATTTATTCTAGTTTACTACGACACAGTAGTTAAATTATTATTATTGATATCAAGAATACTATTAGAAGATGGAAATTAAATCCAAGTAAGATGTTTTATTACTGCATAATTTTAATTTGCCATGTCTTATCTCTTGTACTATCGACGCGTGCTCTGGTGAATGTTTACGTAACTAACGGAAGTAGATAGGAATTGTAGACTATATCTTTCTTTAAAATTATTTGAAACCGTATTTTAAATTATTATGTTTTAGACATCAAACGTGGTGTAGTTGTGTATTACTAATGTTACTCAAATAACGTACACTAATTTAAACTAAACATAATATGTAGCCTAACAAAAAGTTGCATGAAGACGTACGTTAGAACATTATTCTCATAAAATATTAAATATTTGTCATCAACTATGGAAAGCAGTTCAAAACTGGTGTGACGTTTATATTTAAGTCAAATTGGTTTTAATTTTTCATGCTTTCTGTTTATTTCACAACCGTTACTGTGTAGTGGAAAATCCGTTTACATATAAAACAATGGATCAGCAAAATAGTAATAGATTTAATATTTTCAAAGATTTGATTGATAATAGTAATGACATAGATGAAGACAAGAACTATTCACCCTCAGAATGTTCATAGAGTTCCGACTCAGAAGATCAAAGAAGACTAAAAATCAAGAAAAACAAGAGTCCACATACAGTTTACATGAATAAAGGACTACTGACTGGTCAAGCATCCACCTCGACTTTTAGGGTTGATTCTTCTGAAAAAGAGGCCCGGATTGCGGCTCCTGCTGCCCCAGCGACCTCCCACGGCCTGATGGAGACCTCCGATGGCCCATTGGAGACCATCCACGGCTTGCCAACTACATCTCGACCCGGCAACGCCATGTCACCCGGGACAAGAGAACAGGGCCCGGGTGAAGTTGGGATTACCCCCGAGAGCTGCCAGGGTGCGGCGACCAAGTGCCAGGGGAACCCACGCCGGTCGTAATCCCAAAAATGCCTTTCCAAAGGCCACCTGACACCACTGGGGACTTCTGCTCCAGTTACCTAGCTGATGGATCCAGCTACTTCTGAGCCCAACTCTGGAACTTCAGGCCGTCCCGCCGCGGGTCTGCGGAAACGACAAGCGGCTCCAGCCCCGACTCTTCCGCCGAAAAGCCGACGGACGGACACCAACGCAGGCGAAGACATGGACGTCGAGCGAGGGCCACGCATTCCTCCCATCATCCTGGACGTCCCCAAAGGATGGGCCAGCCATGCTGTTACAAACAGCTGGTTGGGGGCGACCTGGAGGCAATCTGCACCGCTCGGACGCTACGGCTGAAGACGAGCACCGTGGCCCACTTTCGGCAACTACAGAGGTACTTACAGGAACAGGGGCTGAAGTTCCACACTTTCGCCATGACCACTGAGCGCCTCCTCAAGGTGGTGATCAAAGGTCTCCCAGCCACCCTATCGCCGGAAGAGGTCATCGAGGCTTTCCAAGGAGATGTCTATGGCATCGTGGAAGCCAAGCTCCTGAAGACAAGACGTGGACAACCGACCAGCCTGTGGTTCATCACCCTCCGTGGAGGCGATGGGCTCCTGCCGCCTACTGATGTCTACACCACCCGGACTCTGTTCTTCTGCAGGCTGGATGTCATGAAGTACACCAGGCCTAGTGGACCAGTCCAGTGCAACAAATGCCAGGGGTTTGGGCATGGCTCCAGCCACTGCCACGGTGAGCTCCGCTGCGTGCAATGCGGTGATAATCATCCGTCCAGCCTCTGCCCAAAGGAAGCTTCAACCCCGGCCAGATGCTGCAATTGTGGAGAGGCCCACTCTGCCAACTACCGTGGGTGTGTCACCTTCAAAAAGGAGAAGCAGGTCTCGTATGCTGCCGTTGCCAGGAGGGTTCAGAGGCCTGTACCTTCCAGGATTGAGTCTCCTTAGCCTCGAGAAGCTCCTGGTCCTGCCCCTCCTGCCACCGTAGATGACACCGCGGAGCCCTCCACTTAAAACCGGGAGGAAGACGACTTCGAGATGGTAAGGCGTCGCCGTCATCGCCCAGCTCAGAAGCCGGAAAATTGGGGGGCTCGTTCTCGTTCAACTACGAAGACCTCAACCTACGAGACACGTCAACCCCCTGCCTCTCATCAACTAGAGAACCCAACAATCGATGACACTCCTGCCCCTGCCAGACCAGCACTACCCAGGCCCACACCGAGATCTCGTGCTGGGCCACCTAAGCCTGCTTCCAGCCCTGAACTACAAGCCCAGCCGCCCACACAAAACATCACGCCGACTTCTCACCCAGCTTCCCTCCTGCCTCAGGATCTCAAGGTAAGACTAAATCAGATTCTTTCTCAGCTGACCAACATAGTGGCGTTGATGTCACGCCTCATGGACATTTTGTCCGCCACCGTCCAAGGGTAAGCTGAGAGTTTTCAGCTGGAACGCCGATGGGCTGGCAAACAAGCGGCTGGAACTTTGTCAGCTATTAACTGAAATGGATGTGGACGTCGCTCTTCTAAAGGAGACTCACTTCAGGGCGACAGATCGCTTCAATATCCCCAATTACCAGATATACCGCACCGATAGGCAGCTGCAGAACAACCGACCCGGCGGAGGCTCGGAGATCATAGTGCATCGGCCAGTGACCCATCGTCTCCTGGCAGCAGTCCCTGCCCCGGAAGCTGAGATCACCCGGATTGCCATCCACTACAGCGGAGCCGAACTGGAGATTGCCTCCGTCTACAATCCACCTAGAAAAACTCTGAAAACTCGCTGCCTTGATGCCCTGCTGCGTCCTGGTTCCCCTGCACTTGGTGGACACATCGAGCTGTTTGCAGTGTCTGATCTCTCGTCAGACCACGTGCCAGTTGTCTTTGACCTCTCGTACGACGGAGCGCTATCATATCCTCCTACTCGTCCCACCAAGATCAACTGGCAACACTTTGCAAACCACCTCGCTGACATACATCGGCCACCACCAACTCCTGCCGAGTCACCGGACCAGCTATGCCGACAAGTACACGACTTGACTTCCATCCTCCAAGAAGGTATGACGGCCTCGTCATCTCCTCTCTCCCGTACTGACATCACTCTACCTCTACTCGAGGAGTTGAGAGAGGAGATTCGCCTTCGACGCAGACTGCGAAGGGAGTATCAGCAGTCCCGATGTCCCCACGCCAAGCAGACCTTCAACCGCCAGGCCAGGAAGTGCTCTCGTCTCCTGGCTGAACACAGAGCGGCTGCGTGGGATGACTTTTTGGAACATCATGCTGACGGTGGTGTCGGCGGCATCTGGAAAATCTCCAGGGCACTTCGAGGGGAGAAGAAGACCAACCGACCACTTCATGGACAGCGTGGTATTGTCTACTCCCCTGTAGATCGAACAAAGGCCTTCGCCGAAACCATGGAAGACCAATTCTCCCCCACACGCGGATGTCTACGACGAGGACACGTGCGAAATGATTGAAAACTTCCTGGAGGAATACCAACTTGACGAAGACGACCTACTGCCCACTGTGACTACACTTGAAGTGCAAGACCACATTCGCCGCCTTCGCCCGAAGAAGGCCCCTGGCCCGGACTCCTTAGGAACTCCAGAATTGAAGAACTTGCCGGCTTGGGTGATCGTCACGATCACCTACATCTTCAACTCATGCCTACGCCTGGCTCACTTCCCGACCACCTGGAAGGATGCCAAGGTGATCATGATACCCAAGCCCGGCAAGGACCCTCTCTTCCCGGAGAACCACAAGCCGATCTCCCTCCTGCCTGTGCTCTCCAAGATTCTGGAGAAGATCATCTTGGCGAGATTCCCTGAGGAGTTCTTCACGTCTATCAGGACAGAACAATTCGGCTTCCGGACCGGCCACTCCACCACCCTTCAGGTTCGCAGAGTCCTGAACAACATCACTGGAGCTATAGGAAGGAAATACCACTCCACTTCGGTCCTGATAGACGTGAGCAAAGCCTTCGATAAGGTGTGGCATGAGGGACTGCTCTTCAAGCTGTCATCGTCTCCATTGCCTAGCAGGATTTTTCGGCTGCTCCGCAGCTATCTCCACCTCCGGACCTTCTCCGTCAGCGTTGCCCGATCCACCTCCACGACCCGCCCAGTGACATCTGGTGTGCCACAGGGATCAGTCCTCGGCCCGATCCTGTACCTGTGGTACACAAACGACTTTCCGGTCGCTCCGAGAGTGCAGCTCTCCCTGTACGCGGACGATGCGCTCCTCACGGCCACTTCTCCCAACCTGAGGATGGCTGGGTTCTACATCCAGCGGCAGCTGCACCTACTGGAGCCCTGGTTGACCAAGAGGAGGATCAAGGTCAACGTTGACAAATGTGAAGCCATAAATTTCACGAGGACAAGAAGACAAGCGGACGGCCGTCACCTGTCACTCAAAGGCGACGACATACCGCGGAAGACTTCAGTAAAGTACCTGGGGGTACTCCTGGACTCCAAGCTGACCTTCACACCCCACGTCAAGAGGATCTGTTTCCAAGCGAGAAAGGGCTTCGGCAGCATTGGCCCCCTGCTCAACTCCACGAAGCTACCGACCAAGACGAAGGTCCTGCTCTACACGGCTCTGATACGACCAGTGCTCACATATGCGGCCCCAGCATGGTACCACCTCACCTGCAAGACCGCAAGGAGGCAGTTGCTCGCTGTCCAGAGCCTGTGTCTCCGGCGGGCCACTGGGTCGCCCTGGTTCGTGAGGAACACCGTATTCAGGGCTTCGTCCAACGTCCCTACCATCAGGAGCTTCGTAGAAGGCCTGACATCGAGCCTTGAGGAAGCTTCAGAGTCCTCACCGTGGGATCACATCCGTGAGCTTCGCGCCCAGGAGGTCCCCTAACTGCGTCTTCCAATGGATGACTGATGACATCGACTACAAATTCGACTGCACCACGACACTTCACCCCACTGACAGGTAGCGAAAGCTATTAGGGCTTTGACCCTTCAGACACAAGGCAAAAGCCTGACCGGCAGAGGCCTTGAAATATGTGGGGGATCCACCCCCCCCCCTCAGTCACAGCGACTTGGACTAGGACTTTGGTGTGACGCTCAGAATTTGAAAAGTGATTCAACCCAATTCTCTCTGCACGCTTAGGGTACACAGAGGATTAAAACAGCCCAAACACAAGTTTAGTAGCCTTCTATAACAAAAATCAAGGAATTTATTTGAAAATAAAAGGAAATTAAACAAAATAATACATTATATTTGAAACTTCTATTTACTTTGGAATCAGGTAATCGTTTTATATAAACTTTTCATGAGTTTTGTGTTGTAATTTAATAGTCACTAAAACTAAAGTGTAAATTGCTTTGGGTACCATGAGTCATTATTAGGAGAAATTGTGGTTAATCAATAATAGAAGTAACTCATCCTTGTAAGTTCTGGTCCTCGTCCGGCTTTTGAACATCACATTGTACTACATGTGGTGGTTACCTGACGTTCTGCAATTTGAACGACTTTGGAAATGCTGACACATACTCGTAATACTATTTAATGATAAAAAAAAATAAAATATCAGACCTTTGTTGTTTCTATCGATAAGAAATAATGTTTGAGTGGAGACTTTTAATTTTATATACCATATGGGTGTTTCATTCTTTTATATTTTGGCGTCTTTTTATGTCAAGGATACTAATAAAAACAGGTTAATTTCTACTTGTCTGATCTCCTAAACATATACATTATATAGAGAAACCATATATTCATAAGTTAATCACTAAGATATAATTTCATAATTGTATTTTGGAATGGTTGCTTTGTAAATATCCCTCTGGGCATTACCTTTTAGGGCGAGAGATTATTAATGTATTCAGAGTGAAAAGCAAATTATACGCTTTGATATAGTAAATTGCAGTTATTTTTGAAGTTGAGTGGTAGAAGTTCCCATGACTTTGGGAATCATTTGTAGAGCAGGGAATTTTTCTGGAGCATACGTAGAGCGAGGGAACCCTTCATCTAGGTTTTCTAACTGTGGGGAAAAGTGGAATCGAAGTAAAAATATTTTATAGTAATGGAGCATCCATATAATAAGGTCTCTTTTTTTCTTCTTAGTCTTTAAAAGGGCGGCCGATTTTTTCTGCTATGAAGCATTGAGAAGCAAAATAAACCACATTTCAACTTCAGTAGTCTCCAAACAATTCAAACAGATCCTCCTTGGAATGTTCAAAACCATTGCGACCATAATGCCAGTGATAAAACATCCTTTACTATCACAACGTATTGAAATATGAGTAGGTATTTAAGATATTTCCTTAGGTTCTCTACGTAATCTACAAACAGATCATCTCTAAAATGCCCTGTCTATGGAGATATTCTTATTCATGACAACAATTCCGTGATTTTGCGTACCCTTTTACAAAGAGACCACTTCTATTTAATGACAAACTGGACGTTCACAATAAGATTTGTAGGGATTAGAAGTAACAAAATCCTTAGGGAAGCCCCAAATAAGTATTTGTAACCATTCTAAAATTTTACCCAGCAGGGTTCACTTCTGGCTGGTTTATACCTACCAGTTCAACCCACCACTGGGCACAGCAAAAACCGATGTGCCACTTCAATCTGGGCAACCTTATGATGTCCAGTAGTGGCACTTCACTAACCGCAAACGTTGAGATTCTGAGGTTCATGGGCAATTCGATAGGTCTAGTTTACTGTGGGAGATGACTGTTGGAGTTGGCGGGGTTTGTTCCCTAACCTCAAAGGTTCTTGTTAACCTCAACTAGGGTGTGCCACCCCCTGCCTACTTTGACTGGAGAGGCTGGTTCAGAACCGGCCTCCCCCTCTCCCGGGGAGACATGACTTTGAGATGTAGTGCCCTAATTCTTCCTCATGTATCTTAATAGGAGGCGGCCCCTACTACCTAACCTTGCCTATCCTGAATATCCTGTCACTCCGGAAGCAGCGCAAAGGTTCTTACAGGACTAAGTGCAATTTATAAGCTTCTTGTCCTAAGGGGAAAAAACATTCTAAACATTAGAATGATGTATTGGATGTTATAATACATAAAATACTTCTTCCTACGTTTAACTAAAGTAATCTATGTACTTATTTTAGCTTGGATTATTGGAAGTCTTGAAAAGGAAGAGAATGCACTACTGCAGGTGTCGCTAAATACTATGTTTTGGGAAATAGAACACTAGCTCCATGAAAAACTAAGATCTCACAATTTAGTTAAAATAAGATTACTGTGTGGCTGTTCTAAAACTTGTGAATTATTCTAATTGTTAGACTATCGTATCAGAGTTATAGTTTTCATATGTTGAAGATTTTAAAGACAGCAAAATCATCAAATTTCAAGAAAGTCTCAGTTCTTTTTTATACTGGTTTAAGCTTTTGGTGGATTTTACATATCAGATAATTGATAACTTTAATGGTTAAACTGAAAATAAACGGATGTTAATCATAATTATTAATTAAGAATATTTAATAAATAAAAAATAAATTTCTTTGGTTAGTTGTATGGATTTATTAATACTCTTATTCAATTGATATATTTGCTGCTTAGAACATTGTTAAAGTAGTTGACTCCAGCAATGCTCCCTCTTGATTTAGCAGTTCAGCTTGACGACGATTATTGTCTGCATCGACTCTTTTTATTTTGTATAAAAATTTTACTATTATTTGTAATTACTTACAGTGAAAAATTGAATTTTTTTAGTTATATTGGAACATAATCAGGAGTTTCTATTACTGTATAACTTCGTCTTCTCTTATTTACTGTTCTGTAGAAGAGAGATCTGGTGTTCTTTTAGAAAGCTAATTGGGTAATTTAAAAATTATAGACCATATTTCTGTTATAAACTCCGCAAAATATGTGTTGATATGTATTGCATTTAAACAATCGAACATGATTTATAATGATTTTTAATCATTGTCAGCTAACATACACCTACTTCAACTCATTTTAATATTGATCCTATTGAACATGCCAGAAAGATTGGTGTTATACATAAGTTATCAAATCCTTTTCATAAACATATCTCTTTTATCCACTTGGCCAAAATTGCTCATAAATTACTATGATGTAAGTCTTGTCCGGATAGTAATCTATACAATGCTAGAATTATGTATGTTTGATATATTCTCTTAGTATTATTTAAAATTTTATCAAACATGTATAAACCAATTTTTAACATTTGGATGTTGTATAGAAAACAATTGTAAACTGACTCTTTTTTTCTTTGCGGATATTATATAATTTGGACAGTATAATATGGAGAATGAATCTAAAATGATTCTTTCTGCACACTTAGAGTATTGAAAGGATTTAAATATATAAAAACATAAGTATCCAGTTCTTTTTTAGTTTGCAAAATATACGAAAATAATTAAAGCTTGGACGATGTGTTGGAAATGATTGTAAACTGATTCTTTTTGTACACTTAGAGTACTGAAAGGATTTAAATACATAAATCTCAAATTGTTTTTAGCTTACAAAATATACGAAAATAATTCTTCAAGCTTTAAAATTTTTATCAGATATTTATAAACGGATAGTATAGAACTTCTACGATGTGTTGGAAATGATTGTAAACTGATTTTCTGTACACTTAGAGCACTGAAATTTGAAAATATAAATCTCAAGTTCACTTTTTTCTCACAAAATATACGTAAGTTATTTGTTGATTAGATAATCTTCCTCATTGTAAAAACATATTACTTGTAAATGCGTTATAACTAAATAGAAACTGTTTCACTGTACAATATACTTTTAAACAGCAATTATATAATTCCTTAGGAGAAGCAAAATACTATTTTGATAAGTTTTATAATGTGTAACGTTTTACTGGCACATGAGAGGTTAGCTTTGAAATTTAAAATAAACTTTTGTGAATGTTTAAAAATAAAAGTAAATCTTCTAAAATAAATAAAACTATAATAAAACTTCTTCTTAAAAATAAAAACTGGAATTAAAATTAAAACTTCTTGATGACCTTTAAATTTCAAACTTGTAATATATTCTTCACTCCCAAAAATGTACAAAGTTCGTACAGCTTTTCATTCAATTTTCAAAATTCAAGAACTTTTACACTCTAATCTGATCTGGCAATTCTTCACTTTAATTAATCTTCAAAATTCAATTTTTATTTTGTTACTAATTTTCTTTACTTTACTTTAAAAAAGTATTCTTCAGTGTTAGACACTAACAAATTCTTCAGTGTTAGAGATTTTAATAAATCAAAAAATTGCTGAAAGCATCCGCAGGTTCGATGACGATTAGGAATAAGAGTTACTCTAAGCACTACTACTCGTTACAATCACTTCCGATGAACTGAGATGGAGGTACGGCACGTCTACCTCACCCCACCTCTCAACTTCGTTATCAAACACTGCCATCTGCTATGCGCGCCTCGTATAGTACAGTCCTTATCATTCATGTGGGCCTACTCCTTCCACCGGTAATCCAGTTACCCCAAAATTATTATTTAATACAATCGGTACAAAATAAATAAATGTTTTGAAAAATTAGTGTGAAGTAAAGAATAAATATATTTCATTTAATTTTCAATAATTGTATCGTGATTTGTTTGTAATTAATAACTCATGTATATGAATGATAAAATGAAAGCTGTAACTCTTCGTAAAACTATTTTGCAATGTTATTACCAATACTCTAATACTATTAGGGTAGTCACACTAGCTTAATTAACTTTCCATACTTATTGCATAGTTGACAATGATTATTCTCGTGTACTATAAGGAATTATAATTGTATTTTTACTGCGCGTTACGGCATAGATATTTTTATTGTTGGAATGTAAAAAAGATAAACTATGTTTCATATTCAATTATAGATAAATTTTTGCTCAGTATAACTATAAACATATTAGAGTATTTTAAAATATTAAACTGTTTTATAATCGAATTTGTGCTTAAAGAGGCTTTTGACCATATCTGCACAGGACGTAGTCTTTCACCAAATCAATTCTCTCTTCTTATTAAGAAACCACTTCCATTAAGTTATTTGCTTTGGAATATTTAAATCAAGTAGTCTACAATATGGTATACTATTGAAGTTGCATCAAAATTTATTAAAATTATGAAAAATAATTATTATAAAAATACTTCACTAATTTAGTTCTAAACACGCTTGACTCAGAATATTGAAATTTTCATTCTTAAGTAGCAACCGTGTATATTAAGATTATTGTTAATGAATAGTGCGTTCCATTCGGAACTCAAACTCTGACCCTTTACGTGGTATAGCTGAGTCGGTAAACACATACTACCCAGACAGTATAAGATGTCTACCAGGCACATTCTAATAATATTTCTTTAGCGTGTGCCCAATAGATGAGAAGGTGCAGGGATTGTAATACTGTCCTGAAAAAAAAAAATTTAAAAATTATTTAATGCGTAAGTTTATTATTTATGAAAGCCAAATGGTGTCCAAAAAGAAAGTGAGTGATTAAACTCTCGACAGGAGAGAGTTCTGGTGTACGATGCAGTAACTACTTCATAAAGATAAAAGTCATAGAATATTATTCTTTTCAAAATTAACCCAATACTACTTTTTTATATTTAATTAAAACAGTGTAACATGATATAGTCGATCACTGATATTATTATTCTGCTAGCATACACTTATTTTACTTATATTTCAATATTTATTCCATGAAAATACGTCAGAAAAAAGGCGGTTTGACGTAAGTAAGAAAATAACTCTCTTATTAAAGTATTGACCTTTCATAAAATATTTAAAAACTTTTCATAATGAGTCAATAATTCGTTTATCTTATATTCCAAAACGATTCTCCCTGTATTCTTTGGGCACAGAGGGGATTATAAATAGCCTAAAACACAACATTTGCAGTTTTAAAACAAAACTGTACTGGGCCCAGTGCTGTACCTGTGGTACACAAATGACATCCCAGTCATTCCCAGGATGTCTCTCGCCCTCTACGCTGACGACGCACTTTTCTACAGTAAGTCGGCCAACATCCGCCAATCATGTGCCTACATGAGAAGGTAAATGGAACATCTGGACCCGTAACTGAGGAAGTGGAAGGTCAGGATCAACACTCAGAAGACCGAGGCTATCTGCTTCACCAAAAACCCGCAGTATCCGGCCCAGCGCGAGAAGATTCACCTGCAGGGGGACCAACTAAGGTGGACCAAGTCTATTAAATACTTGGTAGTCGTCCTCAACAGGACTATAACGACTGGAATTGCCGACAAAAAGAGGATCCGCCTTGGAATAGCCGCCCGTTAAGGGCTGTCGGCTCTACTGAGGCCTCACTCCGGACTTCCCATCAACACGAAGCTGCTGCTCTACAAAACGATAGTCCGCCCCATCGTGACATACGCGGCTCCTGTCTGGTATCCACACACCTCCAAGACGACCAGGAAGGCACTAGAAACCTTCCAGAACAGGACACTCCGCCAACTGACGAACACACCATGGTTTGTCAGAAACACGGTCGTCCTACGGTCTGTAGGACTACACAGCCTGCATGACTTCATCACTGGCCAGGCGAGAGCCATGTATGCAGCAGCAGCTGAATCAACGTGGGATCAAATCCGTGAGTGGGCAACCCGGGAAGCCGTCCATCCGTGGAAAATCCCACAACTAAAAGTAATATTGGACGACCCACCATAGAAGACTAAATGTACTAAACAAAAACCAACGACTCTCCACTTCACTTCACTTCCGAACCTACTACACTACTTTTCACCGACCTAAATAAAACCACACACTTAACAATTCCCCACGACCCAACGCAAAAATAGCCCCTCTTGGGGCTGGACGTACTGATGATCAGTAGCCATTCCGCTTGTTGCAGAGACCCTACCACAGAAGGGACGAGAGTCCCGGCCTACCCGCTGCCTGCCTGCCTGCCTTTACCATGAGTCAATAATTCGTTTATCTTATATTCCAAAACGATTCTCCCTGTATTCTTAGGGTACAGAGCGGATTATAAATAGCATAAAACACAAAATTGGTAGTATTTAAACAAAGCTATGATAACCTTAATAAATCTAGAAATCAACTCAATGAAATTATTAACACGTATTTCAATGTTGTTATTAGGAATAGTGTTGTCAATGCAACTTTTCAGGTTTTCTGTCACTAAAACTAGGATGTGTAAACTGCTTTGGTAGTGAGAGATCGAGGAGCAGATGCTGTGATTTCTAAGAAAATAATATAAAGTAACTCTTCTGTAAATTCTGGTCCTGGTCCTGGCCGTAATCTATCCTGGAGGAGTTTTCCGGGCGTGCTCGAAATATAAAAAAATTTCATCATGAACTGAGATATAGAAAAATTGTTGAACAAAATCTTTATCTTTTTGTTTTTATTGATATACGTAATTTGTACGTACCTGTATTGTACTCTTGGGTATGTTTCAGCTGTTTCCTTATTTTCTTTTAGTTTTTAACTGTGCAGTCATTTCTTACGCTACGTCTATTACTGAAAGACAACAACACTCCCGTCCAACATAGTCGTAAAATCTCTAGTTACAAATAAATTAATAAACATATTTATATCATGCTTTTTTCGAAATACAACCACAGGCACGTTCAACATGAAATTTTACTATACAGCTAAATCTAAAAAACCTACATGACATCATATCAATTAATCTGCCATACAATGCACTTTTAAATGTTCCCTAAGAATTATACCTCACGTTACTTCACGAATTACTGGTAACATTATGAAGGAAACAGGATTATTCCCGACATTTTCCATCGCTCAGTGATACAATACAATCAATCTACATACATTCAAAATCTAAAATCTGATATCTTCATCAGGTAAATTACTAAATCAATTCACAATTAATATCTAGGTTAAAGTTGTGTAGCAACATTATTTTGTAATCATATTAGTATGTAAGGACATGTGGCCATGATTGTATGTATTATTTAATGTGTATCAATAACTGGAATAGTGTTAGCGTGAGAATAGTAGACGTTAGATAAGTAATATATATACAACATTATCATTAAAAAATTGTCACTGCTCACAGAGCAATCTACAGATCATTAGCACTTTGGACAATGATATGTACAGAGCGATAATCGCTCTTAATGGGTTGTGTTATTTAAGCCCTGCGAGGCGCAATAGTAGTCATCAGTCTCCACAGACTGCACAGTGAGGAACGGTCACGGTGTTTGGTTCAGTCTCCGCAGACTGCACAGTGAGGAACGTTCACGGTGTTGGGATCAGTCTCCGCAGACTGCACAGTGAGGAACGGTCACGGTGTTGGGATCAGTCTCCGCAGACTGCACAGTGAGGAACGGTCACGGTGTTTGGGTCAGTCTCCGCAGACTGCACAGTGAGGAACGGTCACGGTGTTGGGATCAGTCTCCGCAGACTGCACAGTGAGGAACGGTCACGGTGTTTGGGTCAGTCTCCGCAGACTGCACAGTGAGGAACGGTCACGGTGTTGGGATCAGTCTCCGCAGACTGCACAGTGAGGAACGGTCACGGTGTTTGGGTCAGTCTCCGCAGACTGCACAGTGAGGAACGGTCACGGTGTTGGGATCAGTCTCCGCAGACTGCACAGTGAGGAACGGTCACGGTGTTTGGGTCAGTCTCCGCAGACTGCACAGTGAGGAACGGTCACGGTGTTGGGATCAGTCTCCGCAGACTGCACAGCGAGGAACCGGTCGCGGTAGTAGGCAGAATAGTTAGATGTTGGAATTGTGAAACATAAGTACCACAAAGTATAGTGTTAATAGTTTATTCTCAGTAGTAATTTTATACAGGTGTTTTCATTTTACATGTTGTGAAAAGAGTTGAGCCGAGTGACTATTTTTAATATAATATATATAATAATAGGTAGGGGGAGGCACGCCCTTGTCTAGTCTGGAATGAACCATTGACTCTTAGGGAACGAACGCTACAAACTCCACCAATCAATTCCCGCAGTAGGCTATACCTACAGAATTACCCTTGTGCTCTATAATTTCGAATTTTGCGGTTATTGATGTCCTGGTCTTGGACATCCATCATGTTGGCCAAATTTAAGTGACACATCGGTTTTTGCAGTAACCAATGTGCGTTCAACTGGAAGGTATAAACCAGCCAGAAATGAACCCTCTGGGGAAAGTAAATATTTACATAAGGATTACTGTATTGCAGCTAACAGATACATGATTTTTCGTTATTTATTGTAAATGAATCAGCACACATCTTCAGATAAACTAAACGCCAGTTTCTTGGAAGAACAAGAGTTTAGAAAGACTACTTATTGTTAGGCTCTCTAAATATACATACTTAAAACTGTTCTCACTTTCAGATCTTTTTGAACTTACATCCCTTTAGTATGAGTCATATCTTGTACCAGATATATTCAAAACATTTTTTTTAGTTTTTATGTGAAGAAATAAAGAGTAGCATCGAAACGTATAGTAACCTTCAGCTTAAAAGTAAAAGATCTTAAATCTATTAGTTTACGCCATTAGTGAATTTGGAACCCAGAAATTAAAGTAAATACACAGTTTTATCTGAACCGTTATAATTCCTGAACTAGAAAGAGATAGTGAGAGCAGAAACTATGAACAACAAAAATAACTTACTGAAGGTCCTAGTCCTGATCCTCTCTCTGAGCCTCACATCCTGTTCCATGTTCGGTGGTTCTCCGGGGTGCTGGTTTCTCCGGGGGGGATTAGAACGATTTTTGAATATACTAAACAATCCAAAACATTTTTTTTCAAATTTTATTTCCTTGTTTCCATAGATATAAGTTAATATAGATGTGTACTTCTATTATCAACATATTAGCTGGATTCTTTAAATAAAACTTTCCATGTGTATTCCCACGAAAGAAACGTTCTATTATAATTTTATAATCACCAACACAAGATTTATTGTATATCCTTTCTAGCCTAGTGACCAAGCATTGACAAGTACAACGAACAGCCTCGAGTTTCGGGAAATTAAACTCACTTATCTTTCAGTCCAACCCTGATCAATAAACGGTCCAGCAAGGCCCAGTCAGGCAGCTAAACATTCAGTTATAAAGGGTTTTATCAATTATTACTACAGAGTCCTGCAGCTTCAAGTGAACTAGCTGTAGATTGAATACTTCTATTACTTGATATCTTGAACATGGTCTTTGTATAGGAACTCACTTTAATCCAAATAAGGGCTTCAAATCTTACAGTACAAACATTGTCTTGAACAAGACAAGATGGAGGCAGGTAAAAAGTATGGGTGGCAGCAGTTACCGACAACTGATATTTTCCTGTAGTGAACAGAGAGTAAGGCCCATTTTGTTCCTTAAAAAGTTCTTGACTCGTTTATCTGTTAAGAACGATATTTTTTGCAGAAAATTTTTAGAAATGATTGAGATTAAACACATTAACGCAATACGTAATGAATTTTAATCCTTTCAGATAACATTCCCTAATATAAAATTATTTTCAATATTTACACTACTATAAAATGCCTGAAAGATGACTCTCAGAGATATTTAAGTAAATTCTCGTAGTAATATTTACACATTTCATATTGTTTGTATAAACGAATCTTAAAACATTTAGATTTTAATCTGCTGCAACAAGGAGAGAGCTGCTGGAGGATGTTTGTTGACACTCTAAGCACATACAAAGCCTCCATCTGGCGGATCGCCGAACCCTCAGAAGCGATAAGAGGACTGCTCGGCCCATCCAAGGAGAAACCAGGCTAATGTAAACGGCAGAGTAGAAGGTTGAGGTCTTCACCTGCTCCACGGAGACTCGTTCTCTGATTCTCATCGCACAGGGGCGGTGAGATGAGGGGAGACGTGCTGTTAGGCTAGACAATAGCAAGAGTGTCGAGAAGAGGATTAAGTGGCCGAAGGCCGAATAGAAGAAAGAAGAGGAGAAGGCAAGAGGCCTGGCAAATAAGTCACAGACTTGTGTCAGGGATGGAGGTGGGAACGAGGGGCTTCGGTCTCAGCACGTCTCAACCACCAGATACGCGACTCAGAACACTCTTGATTAGTGCAGGGCTTCGTAGAAGGAACTAACCAGAACGAATGTGAAGAAACCGAAGAATTTTCTGGCATTACTGAAGCTGAAGTCGCTGGACCCTTCTCAAGTCTTTGTCCGAAGAATGCGTAAAGATCTGACCACATTGGTACCCCAGCACTCAGAAGACTGCCAGAACGGGTCGTGAAATGGTTCACCTTTATCTTCAAATTCTGCCTCCGAACACTTGAAACAATTTCCTAAACCCCGGAAGCAAGCTAAGTTTTTCTATTTCCCGAAGCCACTCTAAAACCACTCAAAACCCTACCTGACAGCTACCAATCTCGCGCTTCTTTCTCTGACAAAAACCCTTGAGCGACTCATTCTGGCCCTATTCCCCGAGGATTTCCACCAGCAGATTCCTTATGAACAATAAGTCTTCCGTCGGGGCCACCCCACCACCCTCCAAGTAACTAGAGTGTCTTCCGATCTCACCGACAAACATAACCCGAGAATTGTTACCACCGCTGTCTCCCTAGACGTCAGCCTGTACCGGCTCCTCCAGTCATACCTAGCGGACAGGACGTTGTCTGTTACAATATAACAGGCCCATCACAGCGGGCGTGCTACAGTACATTTCTTAGTTAATTTCTTAGAAATTGCTGTTTTTATTTCATAATTTATTACTTATAAAAGAAATGAGATCATCATATTCATTTAAATTTATATTCAATTCTAAACTACAATTATAATTAGTTACGTTTTTTTAATACTACATATTATTAAATACATATAAGACATGTAACATAAGCTATTTTGAGTAATTATGAAGTAATATTTTAACGAATTCTAGCACGAAAACAAAAATTTGAATGAATAGCCATCTTTACAAGGACGGGTTTAACGCAGCTGTTACCATTTTTATTGCGTTCCTATGACTATATTCTAATGTTTTGATAGATAATTTTCACTACGCAATATGGATGGGATGTTTATATTTTGAAAATTATGTATTGATTACCCTCTTCAATGCACGAGACAATTTAAAGCATGGGTAAAGGACCCAATGTACGAGTATTTGACACCTTGCATCTAAAGTGAGAAAATATCTACCGACAGAATTTGTGAGCGTTAAGAATTTTTAGTGACATAAAAAAGAATAGTGCTGGGATACCTGCAGTTTTTATCTGGCGTAGAATAAGACGCATAGAACAAAATAAATTGGTACACATCTGTTACCGACTATATAAATACTTCTGAGTAAGATCAACGTTTATTGCCTTCTTATCAGATAAGAAAATCGTTGAAAATCCAATACTTTATCTTCTAAAAGTAGTAAGATGGCAATTTACATTGTATTAGCCAATAAACCTGCTTTGTCTTTTGAAGGGTTAGAGGAATTTATCTTAAGTCAGAAAAACATCTTTGCTTTAGTTTTCGTGGGACTCAAAGTGGAAGTGTATGAAAGGTTATAATTTTCCATAAATCAATTTATAGTAGCTATACAAACATAAGCCCAACTGTGAAATTTAGCGTTTGGTAAGCGTGTATAAAAAATTAAAATATAGCTAAAATCAGTTTAATTACGCAATATAGTTGTCTGAAGGTGATATAAATGTTATTGGTATCTAAAGGTTAGTTATAATTGTTTAAATCTAAGAAAAATAACTCTTACAAACAGTTCCATAAAACTTTAATTGTGATTGATAAGCCACACGTTCAATGATTTAAAATTTAAAACAAACAATTTATAAAGATTGCCTTCACCACAAAACCAATAAACCTATGCTATAATATGCCAATACTAAGATATGCAAGAATCAAAGGCTGTTTAAAAAAAAAACTTTCAATATTCTCAACCAATCTTGTGTATAATTTTTATAGTGACACGAATTTGGAGGATACAAAAATGTCTATAAGACATCTGAACAATAAAATGAATCATTAACATTAAATTTTGCATGCAAAATCAGTGAAGCGTGTAACGTGATATGGTATAGCGTATTTGCATTTTGTTTTAATCCAAGTCATTGTAGGGTAACACATGTTCAATGACTGGAGGTTCCCTGAGAATATAAAAACTACATAATTTTCTGTGAGCAGTACCTGTCTTGAAGTGCATGGTCAGTGCAGTTTATATATTTAGTACATTTATTGCTAAGGATATGTATTAGTACTCAAACTAATTATAACCTTTAATTCGTAAGAAAAAATTAAATGCCAAAAATAGAAATACCACTTTTCCTATTTAATTGTAAACTTGTTTAAAATTCATACAGTTGTAGAACTAAATAGTTGCTTAACAACTAACCAGTTTTTGTATAACAGTGGGTCAGGTTTCCTAGTTTTATTAATTGTGAGTATTAGACTCTCTCTTCCAGTTTAAGCTATGTAAAATCCCAGGCCTTTACAAAACCATGCTGTCTTCAGTACAATGCTTACCTGCTCCAATCCCTCCTCACGACGCCTAAGAAAACCAAAGGATCCTAACTTAAAATACTTATTAAGCCAATTAAACGTTAACATTTTAGCGGTTTCTAGGATTTATTAATACTGTCATTCAATTCACAATATTAACTAACATTCATACTAGGGTCAATATAGTAATAGTTCATTCCTGCAGAGTGATCTCACATTTTAAAATTTCAGCTGATACATTATTCACCACAATGGTTCATTATAGTTTTCCATGAAATAGATATAAAATAATAATCAGTTTCATTGAAAAGTAAAATCCGTAAAGTGATTTGGAAATAAAAGCATTTCTCTTTATTTACCACTTTTATAGACTATATACTATATCATGTACTGCGATAGATCTCTGGTGTTAAATTCAATAACTACGTGAAGACCTCGAACATTATAGACCATATGTCTATCAAAACTGGTCAACACAGTTTTAGACAATTATTAAATATAATGCATAGGCATACTTTGTTTACAAGTTTAATTGTTAACCAGCAATCACAAAACCTTTTCAAGTCAAAGTCTATATTTATGTTACTGGAAATTGCCAGAAAAATATCTGATAGATATCTTTTAGGAATTAATTCTCCCCTTTAAATTTGAAATTTATAGCAAATATGTAATATAAATAGTGGTGATGTGGAGTACTTCAGTCAAGTACCTGGGGGTACTCCTGGACTCCAAGCTGACCTTCACACCCCACGTCAAGAGGATCTGTGGCCAAGCGAGGAGGGGCTTCGGCAGCATCGGCCCCCTGCTCAACTCCACGAAGTTACCGACCAGGACGAAGGTCCTGCTCTACACGGCTCTGATACGACCAGTGCTCACATATGCGGCCCCAGCATGGTACCACCTCACCTGCAAGACCGCAAGGAGGCAGTTGCTCGCTGTCCAGAGCGTGTGTCTCCGGCAGGCCAATGGGTCGCCCTGGTTCGTGAGGAACACCGTAGTCAGGGCTTCGTCCAACGTCCCTACCATCAGGAGCTTCGTAGAAGGCCTGAAATCGAGACTTGAGGAAGCTGCAGAGTCCTCACCGTGGGATCACATCCGTGAGCTTCGCGCCCAGGAGGTCCCCCAACTGCGTCTTCCCATGGATGACTGATGACATCGACTACAACTTCGACTGCACCACGACACTTCACCCCACTGACAGGTAGCGAAAGCTACTAGGGCTATGACCCTCGAGACACAAGGCAAAAGCCTAACCGGCAGAGGCCTTGAAAGATGTGGGGGATCCACCCCCCCACAGTCACAGCGACTTGACTTGACTTGACTTGATGTAGAGTGGGAGACTTAACGAACTGTATTATGAATCGATTCTTTCTGTACTTTTTAGGTACAGATATAAATAAAAACAGCTCAAAGGAAAAGTATGTACATAAACATTATTAACACGGTAACAAGAAAATATTACTACCCGACCAAAACTTGTATTTTGTAACTACTGTTACAAAAGCTATGAAAATAGCTCGTGTAGCATTATGAAAGAAATTATGTATTAACTTTTTTCCGTAGAGAAGAGCAAGTTCTTTGACGGCGCATGTCCATACCTATTGCATTATTGATACCTATTAGGGGCTATTAAGTAGGCTCAAGCAATTTATAATATGTCTGCTGGGGGAAGTGAAAATGTCTGCAAGATATCTCGACGTTGTCATAAGCAACAGCCATTACATTTTTCATGAAGTTCAGCGAAGCCTGTTACGTGACACGTGGTGTGGTATAATCCTACCTTCTGGTAAGTCATCGTGGAATAAAACTTGTTCAATGACGAGATGTTCTATGAAAATATCAAAACTGTGAACTGTTCTGGTTATAGACAGTTTTATGTGAGCAGCCGCTTTCATAAAATACATGGTCAATGCAATTTATATTTTGATTGAACCTCATTTCTAAGGATACGTATCCCCGAAATATAAGAATAGAGTTCTAGAATCAGTTTAAAATATTTAATTTGCAATAAGAAAAATCTAAATATCAGGTTTTTAATATAAATACCACTGTTTTCCACTTATAACATATTTTTAAATTCGCTTAAATGTACATCTAAATATTTGTTTTAAAACTAACCATCTTAATAATTGACCTAAAGTACCAAATAAGCCAATAAAATATAAATGGTTGTGGTTGATTCTATGTAAGTTAATAACTAGAACACTAAAGACCATATTAATATCGGAAGTGATCATATATTTGATCATTTATATTCTTAAATGGCTACATTTAACAGTTTTCAACTCAAGGTCAGTGCTTATACTACTAGAAATCGCCAGAAGATGTCTGATAGATATAATGTAGGCAATAATACTAAAATGAAACTGTAAAAGCTTTAGCAAATATGTATTCACAATACGAAGTAAGGCCGAGAAGTTCAAGATTTTGTGTATTAAATTCGGATTCGATTCTTTCTGTACACTATGGGTATAGACGGACTGAAAAACAGCTCAAAACACAAGTATTGAAATAAAAATTATAAATGCAATTCATTGGTTAAGGAAAATACCTACGAAAAATAAATAGTGAAATTAAAACATATGCAAAGATAAAATCTTTTTACACCATTAACATTACTGTTCCAGTGTTTTTTGCTGTGATTAGTTAGGATGAAAACTGCTTTGGGTAGCTAGAGATGCTATGATTAGAAACTTGGAACTCTAAATAATAACAGTAATTCATCTATGATAGTCTTGGTCCTCGTTTTAGCCTTCCGAACTTATTCTAGCTGATGTATTACGTACTGCGTGCATGAATTCTGAACACAAAACTCTTTGAATTATCTACAGTAATTTATCTGTCCTTTGATGTTTTCATTGATATTAAGTAGTTTTTGTACGTACGTTTCACGTGTTTACCTAAATTTCTTCTTACCAACACTTTCTACTTATTTACGTAAACACAAGTACTTGTGTTTAAATACAATGTACAATGTATAAACTGGGCTCTTTTTATGTAAATGCCTACCCACCCATACATTACATGTTGGTTTTATGAAATTAATTTTGTTTAGTTTTATGTATACTCTGGTCAACAAGCATTTCTTAGGCAGGTGTTATAAAAGTTGGATTAAATGCATTCCTAAACCTAATTTTCATGACCAAGTTTAGTTAACATTTATTACATTTACAGAGGTAATAATATTCCATAAAGTTAGATAAACTGAACAATCAGCATTCATCCAGAGCAATAAAACAGCAAAATATTCTTTAAAAGAGTTGTATTATACATCTTTACTGATGGTACAGGAAACAATCGAATCCGTCTCATTTCCTATTCTGTTCCTTGGAGTTGGCTACTGGATGAAAGATTTTACAGTCTGATACTGTTGTCATATAATATCGGCGCTACTACAACAAAGTGTTTAGTTCCTTTGACATTTGTAAAAGGAAAGCAAAGAAGAAATATTACAAATTCGCTTTTTATAAACGACAATCCTCTTTCCAAACCTGTAAGAACCGTCTATAAAACTTAAATTGGAGGTCAACGGCTTAAAAATGAATTTCGAACCACCACCAATGGCCGGGCAGGCGGGCTGCTTGCACGCACAGGATCGCTCAGCGGTTACCAACGTTGCTTGATATATGTTGTGAAATATAACAGTTCGTTTCGAGAATTGAAATCCACCCTCTTACTCAAGTGTTAAAAAACTCTAACACTTATGGTCAAACTTGCAATGAAACTTAAAGTGTAAAGTGCGGCAATGAACTTGCCTACTATTATACAACATTAGTGGCACAATAATATCAGGTATTATGAAGCTAATACTATTCATTATAACATAATATTGTAAACATTATGTTAACAAAATAGAAAGATAGACTGTGCATTTAGTCTGAGTTAAATCATACTAGACTTTCATATTATTATTTAAGATCAGAACTAAGAATGTGTACGCAGTTGTGATACTTAATCTAGCTAAGTGGATTAGCTGTTGTCTTGAAATTGATTTATGGCCACTCCAAGCTTCTCACACACTGGGCATCGTGTGTTCCCATTGAATTGCTTTTCCAAAAATACCCGTTCATTGGTAGTTATTACACTGCAATGTAACAGCTAAAGTTAGGTTATAAGTATATATGACAAAAAACGTATTTATAAAATTTCAAAGAATAAAATAGGTAACTCCTCACCCAAAAAATTGTTATAAAAATATAAATATATACGCAATAACTTTATATTTCTACTGCATTTATTCCAAGTATAATGTAACACGTTTTATATAAGTTTTATTTTGATATTAATATTTCACAATAGTGCGACTACTTAAAAATATATTCCTTTTTTAGATACACTAGTTTTTGAAATAATTTGAACAACTTCTGATAAGACGCTTTACTGCAACCTAGAGTTTCAATATCTTAACATTTTTTGATAATTAGATTGTTATTTAAATTAGCGCCGTTTAGAGTTTTAAACATTCGAAATTGGAGTTAAACGGTCTCAAACCGTCACATTTAATCTATTTGTAACCCAAATGTTAATTTTACAAAGAGGTTTCATGTAAAAATCTTGTAAATAAACGATAATTAATTCCAAAAATGATTAAAAATTACAAAGTACCTGTTGTTGATATTAAATCGTATTGCTCGAAACATTACAGTGTAAAGTTTTTCTCGTGCGAATAAACATAAATGGATTATTAAAAAATGTTAAGAGACGTCCATGGGAAACATGGAATGTTATACGCACACCAAAAACTAATACGAAGTTATTTAAAAAACATTCACGAATAACATTGATTGTTCAATGAATAGCAATTCCTTCACTTCAGAACTGTATAAAAATGGTTTAAAACTTTCTTAAGTGTTTTTATGAATACAAATTTGGTATCTCTGTAAATGCTCGATATATTTTCAAATATTATTCAAATACCACAAAGATGTTGAGAAGCAACGCTACTGGTACAATAGTAGAACGGGCGCCACTTTGGCCGTAACATGGGCTCTTATGGAGTTATTCTGGACCAATGAGAAAGCAGCAATGGCGGTTAGGCCACGCCCCCTGCCCCCCTCCCCTCCCCCCTCCCCACACCCCCCGCCCCCTCCTAGACCCCCTGCGACGACCCCCCAGCCAATGGGAGAGCAGCAAGCCCCCCACCTTACGAGAGCGATGGCGGACGAGCGATGGCGGACGGTGTCATGGCGGATGAACAAAAATTTGTGTCTCCGGCGGCCGGTATCCGAACCCGGACCCCTACGAATGCGAGACTGTCGCGCTGACCACTGGACCACGGAGACGAGTTGTGCGTGGCGGCGCGATATGGCTGTACGTGCGGCGCGGGGCGCCCGGCGATCAACGGGTTTTTTCCATATCAGCTGTAGTTTCTTAGCTTTGCGACTGCGGTGCTGCTATCTGGTAGAGACGGCTTACAACATGCTGGTAGCGGCAAGTGAGGACGCAAAAGGTATGCCTACTGTAACACTATTTTTCTTAGCGTACGTGTGCGACTGCGGTGCTGCTATCTGGTAGAGACGGCTTACAAACATTCTGGTAGCGACAAGTGAGGACGCAAAAAGTATACCAAGCCGCCCAGGATTTGAACCCTGGTCCCGCGGAACGTAAGACGAGCGCTTAGACCACTCGGTTGGCATACCTTTAAGAGCGATGACTGCTCTCTCTCGTGTAGGCGAGCATAATCTCATTACAGCACATGGTGACAGAGCGGATACAGCTGTGCATTCCAATGACTACAACTGCACATGTGTGTACCAGGCCATCTGTACGTCTTACTCTGTCAATTACTGACCCAAAACGCAAGCGTGAAGGTGAATATGGTACTTTACCGTACGGTTATTGTAAAAAAATCTAAAACCAGCTAGAGTCGGAATCTTCAGCTATTGGTATTTGGTGAACTAGAGACGGAAACATTATCACGGTGAAATGTAGTGATCTGTTAATGATAACCGGAGACAACAATAAAAATAACTCACCCTTTTTGGAAGTCTAGTAGCCTAGTACTCTCTCCAGCCGTTCCAGCCACCACCACGCAAATCGTCTTCTTCTTCTTGTGTTGAATATCCACTCTCGGATTCTGATTCTGAGTCCCAAAAAAACTCCCAACCGCTACTAACACTACCCCAGGAGACTTTTGAAGAGGTGAATGAGGAAGATCTCGAAAGGGGACACGGTGGTGGTGATGGAGACGACAACAGGTCAATAACACGTAAATACAAAGAATAAGCAGCAATAATTACTGATATCATCTTAACCGAGTCGGCGCGAACACAGTACTGAGTGAGAAGACCCACAATTATGAACACCAGCAACTGCATGTGGTCACCACATGTGACGGTACATCTCCTGCATAGATGCACTATCTAAAAATAGCAGGGAGGCGGGGGCGTTGCAGAAATAACACACGTGTTGACGACCGTACTACATTTATTAAAAGCGTTCTGATTACATACATTTCCAAATCTTAACATCTACCAAAAGTCCGTTAACACCCGTACATCTAACTTTATACCTTTTAGACGACGTCATTTCTTGTAGATCACTGTCATCTAAAGTCTTTTCAAATCTCACCGGTAGAAATGTGACGGCTGTTTTGGTGCTGTCCACTTCTACGAGTAACATCACTGCCTTCCGGTCAAATTTAGTGTCCACCTTCTTTGCCTCCAGGATCCTGTAGCCAGCTTTCCGTGTCAACTCTTTTATCGCCATCTTTGGTGTGGGTTCACCATGCTTCTCCAGGGACGAAAGCTTTGTAGAAAGTTCCATTTTTCAATCTGTAAAGGAAAACCGACAATCTGTATAGCGAATAATCTTAACAACGAGTTCATCGTAAAACTGTTAACTTGGCTAGCGGATTGAGAATAACTATGCGTGAGCAACACACCGCAAATAGAGAGCGCAGTCGAATATCTTAAAGAAAACAGTTAAATGTGTAGTGTAGTCACTTACCTGTAACGAGAGCGTCGACACGTAGACGAAGAGTGACTGTGACGATCAGCTTGCCACAGGTAGTATATATACCTTGGAGGTAGTCGCAGCTGTGGTCGTGGCAAACTGCCAAGCTGAATATAGACAGGAATGCAGCGTAGTTGACCCACGTTTCCATCACCACGGTAGGCTTTGAGCCAGGCCGTAGGGGTCTCGGCGCGTTTTTTATTATAGTGAGTTTCCCCAGGAGGCCTAATCTCACTTAACAAAGAACACTGAACACGTTCAAGTTCTCAACTCAATGCCGAACCTCTCCGTGTCACCTCTCTTTGCGAGTGGGCCCCAACCATCGCCCACTCTGTCGTGATGGCCACTCCATAACAAATTTGCCACCATCCGAAAAAAATAAACTTTTTTTTTTGTGTCCTTGCGAGACCGTTTAGCGAGTCCGTTAAAGTTCTCAACTAAATGCCGAACCTTTCCGTCTCACTGTCAAGTACTCGCAAAAACTTTTATATTTTGCAAGTGTTTTTTTCTGCCCCACGTGAGCTTTGAAGTTTTCAACTTAATGCCAAACTCCTTAGCTCTCGCAAAGACATTTTTTCCAGGAGTAGTTCTCAACTCAATGCCGAACTCCTCCTCCTCCTTCCGAGAAGGACATTTTTGTACTAATCTACATTATACTACTAGGTGGACGCGACAAGTCACTTTACTTGGTGAAGCCTTTCAATATGACTTGCCTCATCCAGGTGAAGCTGAAGCATCTCTCAGTCGGTTTCATACAAGCCACTTTACTTGGAGAAGCCTTTCAATGTGACTCGTTGTAACTTACAGAGGATGAGCGAGATCCGATTCTCAGCAAGATTCCTACAAGTCACTTTACTCAGAGAGGCCTTTCAATGTGACTCGTGAAACACAAGCAGAGAATCGGATGTTGACCACTTTACTCGGTGAAGCCTTTCAATGTGGTCTATCGTAAAACTGGAGTTTTTCTACGGAACACATTACGCTTCATCACTATAATAATTACAATGGTCCTGAAGAAACTTTCCACTAAGGTTTTGGTACAATAGTATGTAATCCCAGTCCAGCTGTTCAGCAAAATCGTGTATAAACTGCTCCGATAGAACCTGGTGACGACTTATTACTATCCAACAGTAAGTGTCAAAGTTCGGCATCATTTCACGTAAAATGAATTCAGGAAGGCGAGCATTCTCCAAAATCGTGGTCCAAATTACTTTATGCTGAAATATTCTCAAACATGTCAAACGAAAAAGTATAATTTGCCGATAAAAGCTTCCAATTCAGAAAGCGACTAAATTTCAAAATGAACGCATCAGTGAGCACACCGACAGGCACTTTGGGCTCTCGAGAAATGAGGTCCCATACAGCAGCGGTAGCAGCAGCAGCTGTACTCGCCATGCTGACACGATGTAATCTCAACAGTGACCGTGAACAGAATGACTACTAAGTGGACTGGTGAGTCTGTTTATTCAGGATTTCAAAACGACATCTAGCAGCGTGCATTGCACACCGTACATCTTCATCACGGCCGCTGTGTTGCGGTAGGGAGCAGGAAAACCGATGCGATCCTTTACAACTGCATAATGTACTACTGTCATAACATGCCAGGTTGTCTAGCTCACAAACGTTAGAGTGAAACCGTCTTAAAAATTTCGCTTTCCCCCTCATGACCACGTGTATAAATTATGGTAAACGGCTTGCACAGGTTGCGAATGACACTTCCACTGTAAGGGAAATCGCCTTCTTCCCACAAGATCTTGTGGTAGTTCTTCTCTAACCACAGAGCTGTTGTACGCATTTTCTTGTTTAATCTCTCCCTAGGAAACGGAGGTTTGAAAACAATTTGACATTGAAATGAATTAGCCACAATGGCAAACTCTTTGATTATAAACGGTTTTTTGTTACCTTGAAAAGCTTGAAATTCAACTACTGCCACATTCATCGCCGCTGGAATGTGGCCAACGTTTGTAGCACTGGACGTCATCAAAAAGTCTGTCGCAAAGGTGACGTGGTAAAGCCTCAGGCGGATCAACGTAACCCTCGTCCGGACTTCCGTTGTTAGGCAATGCTAACACATCACCGACGTAAGATCTCAATAGATCCTCCGTTAAAAACAACTCGTTGATTTGACGTGTTACGCAGGGCAGACAGTTGGTGAACTGAGTCCACTCGTCTACGGACAGAGTTAATGTATTCTTTCCGTCGTACAGTACAACGTACTGCTGACCAAATACTCTACGTACCACCATATTCTCTCCACTTTCGCTTTTAGAACTACTGAATCTATGCACGCCTGTCGATTCCAAGAGTCCGGTGATTTGGTTCGCGCACCCTAATAGAATGTTGAAACATTTCAGGTTTCCAAAACGCAAACGTTCCCCTTTTACCTTTCATCAAGATACCGACACCATTGTCGTGATCAACAAACAATCCTACAATCAAGTATTTGGAACAATCAGGATTCAAAAAGTAAAGAGACTTTAGAAACACACCGGTAACTAGATTCGGGAGATTTCGTTTTGAGCTTTTACGGACTGATTTAACCTTGTCTATTTCCATTGGTTGACTCACCAGCTGGTCCTCCTCCTCCTCCTTGAAACACAGCATCAGCGACTGTAGCCAGTATGTCTTCACTCTTTCGCTCCATGATCACGAATGACTCTGTACACCTTGAGCAAACCATTAAGTACCTGACGTATTAGTCACTGGCTTATACAATTACATACCTCCTCCTCCTCCTCCTCCTCCCCTTCTTCCATAGAGGATATCGTATAGTCACTATCATCTTCTATGACATCGTCGTCGTCGTTTTGCACAGTGTTATCGTAAATTTCATTTAACAGTCTGAATATTTCATCTTTCCGCCTGTCAATCATTACACATACACAAGTGTCTGGTACATCTTGACAATCCGGTGCGGTATACGCACATTCGCAATAATGCATGTAGCCATCACTCGTCCGTTTCATTGTTGTTAACTGGTGATTGCGGATTAATCTACGGATTTCACCGACCAAATCAAGGACAATATTTATCTTCCGTGAACCTTCCATCGTGGCGTCCAATTTGAAACTGAAAGATTCTGTCATTTGCATCGTGTTTTATTCACGTTACATCATCTTCTTTACCGTGCCCTTGAGCATTGTGTAAACGAAATACGAGTCATGAAGCAGTAGACAGTAGGCTGTGGTGTTGGCCTTGAACGCTTCCGTAGCCTCAAATTCTAGCCGCACATCGACAGGTCCCAGACTTGACCGAATCATTTTGGCGTGAACAATCAATCACATACAGAGGTGTTTTATTTTTAAACGTGTCCAGACTGACGTCAGGCCACCGACGACCGCCTAAATCGCCATAATAGGAGTTTTGAAATCTTACAAACATTTCATAGAATATAGCGGTGTCTCCGTGAATGTTGTCATAAGGGAAATATTGTGTATTTAAATACAGGCGGATGTTCGATAACTTACAACTGTCAAAACATGACATGTCTTTCTTTAAGTTGTTTTTCCTTTCTGTCTGGAAAGCTACAATCACGTATCGTGGTTTCTCCAATTGAGAAGAAGTTTTTATAGTCCATGATTGACGTTCAGTTTGCGGCAGTACAGGGTATTCGTGCAACTCCCACGATCTAAACGGTATATGTATTGGAGTATCTTTTTCAACTAGACGTAGGATTTTAGCACGAAACAAGTCGGATACAGAGATGTGAGGCACCCGCCAGTACAGATTGGTGATCTTCAACGTGTGGGTCGCTGCGTCATCGCTAATAATAGCGTTGGCATCTGTCGCCGACCGCAGCAGTATCAACTCTTGTTTTACATTCACAATTATTCGCTTGTAATCCTCTGCGAATCCCAACAACAACCTTAAAGGCACAGAAAATGAGAATTTGTTCATTTCTTTCTTTCCACCGGGGCCGAACCAGCATGCATTTTCCAGATTATTTTCGTCTTCCGCACGAGCTGATAATATATTTTTTAACGAACTGGCTATACCTACATTCTTTGTGCGATCAATTTCCACACCGCCAATCTCGTATCGGATATCATCAAAGAGAAAAGCAATCGCGTTGTTAACCAGAGACACTTTAGCATCTGTTGTACCGTCAGCTTTCTTACCGCTTACTGTACCCACAACGTGTAGTGTGCTTTCAAAAGGAGCTGTTATTAAATCCTGATAACTGATTGGTATCCGTATTTCATCGTTATTATTAAACGTGGTTGAAGCATACGGATTATGTGTGTGATATTCCAGTCCGGTAATGATTTCATTGTACTCAGCGGGACTCTCTATATCGAGCATTTTCACGAATTGCGCCGGTGTTAACTTTAAAGCCAAGAGAGCGCAAGAAATTTGCGTTAGCAGAAGTTACCACTATCAGGCGCGACGGTCTAATGACCTGAATTATGTTCACACCCTCCTTAAATACTAGACCCATGAGCACCCACTTTCTTTATATGCAACCTCAAAGATAACGTTTCACCTCTGAGATTCACAGGATTGTTGTCTTGATCTTTAAGCTCGACAGTTATGGTGTGCACCTTCTGAACGTTGAGCGGTAAATAAATCACTGTACCAGGTGTCTCGACTATTTTATACCCCGGCTCTACTTGTGGAAAGAACTCGTGAATAACGTGACTCTCTTACAACCGTTATCAAACGAGCCGCGAACAACGTTGCACTCAACTCTTATGCTGTTCACCTTGAGAATATTCACAGGCAGGTCTGAAGTGTGTACTTTATTAGCTTGCAGCACCTTTTTGCTGAAGCCCAATATCGATGCAATTGTGCCTTTCTTGCTGAAATCAATCTGCACGTTGCTTTTAATCTCGGTCTTAAGAGTATTGTTATTTGCATTCAAGCGGACTGTGATCCCCTCCGGTAGTCTCCCCTGTATATAATTCGCAATATCTTCTACTTCGTAAGAACCTTCCTCAAACGTTATCACTTCATCATGGTTTCCGTAATAAAATTTATCGTTTACATTCTTTTCAATATTGGGAATAGAATTGAACGTGCTCAGATCTATCAATCCAATTACGTAATCGCCATCACTGGTGTCGTATGGAGGAAATACGTCACAAGTTATTCTTGAACCTTTCCCGCTCAGGCAAAACATTCTTTCCGCTGAGAAACTCTAAGCACAGATGTCCACATACAACTGAATCAAACCCCTGACGACTTTGATAATTATACTGTATGTCAGCGGTGGGTCCGAAATAGTATATGAGTTCCCAAGGAGGGCGAAGATTTCCGAAACTGTCAAAATAGCTCACATTATGCCGGCGTTTTCTGTAGCAAACCCAATGAGTACCGTCACCGTAACTTGAGTCCAGATTAACTATAGCTGACTCGTATTTTCTGGGCCCTGTTTGAGGTAACGTGTCACGCATAAACACCCCTCTAAAATTGGGAATGCTTAGTTGTTTAGCGTAGTGGATCAACTCGAAATTTGTCAACGGTCTTATCGGGATCGAGATTTTTTTTTACAACAACTCCTCTTCTTCTTTCTAACACCAGCTCCCCTCTTTGGATAAGGTTTTAGGTAAAGGCCCCTACCTTTCGTCTTTCCGCTCTTCTTCTTAACAACTTTCCTTCGTCTCTTCCCACCACCACCACCACCGAAAGCCGTTTTAGCTTTCATCGCACCAGTTACCGCTAAAGCAGCTGCTCTTTCACCTAAAGTCGCGTCTGACGCTTTTACTCTATCCCAAGCCCGCTTTGCCAACTCTTTGTCTGCTTGATTGCGATGCTCCGAGTCACTGTATTTATCGTAAGCTATATCGTGAATACGGCAGGCTTCATCCAATAAATTCACCCCCTTCTCACCCCTAGCGATTCTTTTTTTCAAAAATGTGCCAGGTCCGCAGAAAGAATAGCCGGGGATGTGTGCTTCAAAAGGTAGAAGGTCAATCGCCTTGTTAATAACACTAGAGATAATACCTCCTGCTCCTCCGATGGTTCGCTTTCGTCTGACGGACGACCCTTTGCGCTTTGCCATTTTATCCGCGCCGTGGCCAAAACCAGACTGCAGTGTATGGCTTGCAATCACAGTTTATATAATTAGTCTTCCGATCTCATTATTTTCGTTTTGGCGTTTAAGAAAAACGGATCAACAACGTTTGAACGAATCCACTGGTCTTTAGCGACCGATCTAACACTATCACCAGGAGGAGCGAGACGTATATAGAAACTGTAAAACACTTCACTTAAGACACGAACGAGATAGTTCATTGTCACAGCATCCTGCATTTCGGTAGGGTCTGCAACTAACCCTAACTTTTTGTTTGCAAACTCCCAACCGTCTTGCTTCTTTGTAACTGTGTTTGCGTTGAAATAGTTGAGCGTCACAGCGTCACGAAGCTCGACAGGATCGGCCACTAGCTTTAGCCTTTTGTTTCCAAGCTCCCAACCATCCTGCCTTTTTTTGATAGTGTTATTTTTGAAGTAACCGAGTGTTAACGCGTCATCGTTTTGTTTAGGCTCCCCAATTTGATGTAATCTAAAGCGCTGGAACTTGTAAGATTTATCCTTTAAATCTTTTGACGGTTATGTGTTCGGCCAGTTGAGCGAGTGGTAGAGCATCGTATGGTCTTGTAGCTTTACTTATATTGCTCAATCTCTGTTTCCGACAGTCAATTCCATCTTTCCCGATTATCACCGATTTACTGGTCAGCGTTTGTAGATTTACGGCGTCGAGATCATCTTCTGGACTTTTTACATGTCTTAGACGCTTCCCGTTAATGTCGTAGTCACCTTCGGCCGTCAGCTTGAATCCATCTCCTTTCGGTCCCCTTAACCCGCCTTTTCCAAACTGCCTGGATCGCCGTCCAAACTTGTCAACACTCATTGTGCAAGTGATGGCGAGTCACGAACTTTACTCTTTATAAATATCTTATCCCAGTCGATATATGTATGTGCATCAACGTTAAAGTGTGCTTGAAACCTACCAACAGCTACGGTACTGTGTACTCTATTGATCCAATGGAACAATTGAACCGCTAAAAGCTTCATAGAATTTTCTTGTGAATCTTTCAAGCTGTTTAACTTGTCGGTTAAAGTAATCATTTCGGTCTGCAGATCTCCTAACTTACTGATCAACGTCTGTAGATTAACAGCGTCTAGTTCATCTTCAGGGTTCCCTAGATTTCTCAGACGTTTTCTCTGCACGTCATAGTCACCTTCGGCAGTCACATTGAATCCCTCGCCTTTCGGACCTTGTTTAGCCTTTGTACGCTTGAAGCGTCGTCCAAACTTGTCCACACTCATTTTACAAGTGATGAAGACTCCTCCTGTACATTGCTCTTTATAAATATCTTATCCCAGTCAATATATGAGTTTTCATCAGCATCTAAGACGGCGTGGAAGCGAGCTGGAGGTACGGTAGTGTGTATCTTGTTGATCCAGTGAAATAGTTGAACTGCTAGACGTCTTATAGCTTCTTCATTTGTATTTTGTAAGCTGTTTATTTGATCCTGCTGAATAAGCGCTTGATTCTGAAGGATTGCAATTTGAGAGTACAATCTTCTTACATCTTTCTTTAGCTTTTTGTTTACAGTATTCATAACTCTCTGGATGTCTTGCTTCTTCAGAGATTGTGGCCTCTGACCAAACTTATTGACGGTCATCTCATCAATGATCTGAATCTCGCGTTACCATCACCTGATATAGTCTTTGATTCTTTCAATTCTTCAATGATATTTATAATCTCGTTCTTGTGGTTCGTGTTTTCCAGCTTCAGCGGATGCCACCAACAGCCTAAGACGGTCGCACAACTCATTTGGATCGTTCCAGTAAACCGTATCGGGATCTGATAGTGATTTAGTCACACTATGAGCTTTCCTGTCAGCTCCAGAACCCTTAACTACTTTTGGAAATAAGTCTGAAATTACATACTTATACTTGAGCGACGTGTTGCGATTGATAACTCCATTTGGGTTATAGTTTCTTTTTATGAGCGCTAGTTTTCTTCAGTATATCTTTGTAAGCGATTTTGTCTTCGTCATTGTAGATTTCATCATCCGGTATTCGCTTGAAAATCAACTCGTACAGACCCTCTTGTGGCTTATACGCCACATCATCTATTCGAATACTACCGTCCTCATCAAACTGCAATTCCTTATTGCCAACCATTAAAGTATTTTTTTCGTAACGAGGACCGTAAAGATGGTCAATTTTAGATGAACGCCCACCCAAATCCTTCATAAGCTCTTGCATGTACTTTCTGGTCAACGGATGAGCAAAGCTGTCGGCGATATATTGGGACGCCGTCTGTAGACCCGTAGGTGTTGAGAGCATTTTTGTAATTTCGTTGTTTCCACCATCACCTTGGTCGTCTGTCTCAAACACTTCTTCTGCTCCAGAATCAAGTCTAGTGGAGACCGATGGTTTTAAATGGGGAAGATTAGGCGAAGAAAATACATTTGGTAGAAACTCTGAGTTTTCATCATCGTCATCATCTGCATCATCTTCCTCTTTCTTGATTTCCTTCTTGACATCGGTGTGTAAAGTGCGGGTCTCCTTGGTGTCACGCAATTCCTTGATCAACGGCTGGTATTGCTTTTCAAACATCTCCTCGGACTCCAATTCACCCCGCTTAAACCGATTATACTTTTGTTTTATAGCTTTCTTTAATTTTGATATCTCCGTCATAAGCTGCTTCTTGTTTCGCGCCATGATTGACACTGAACCCACAGCCTGCTATCTGTTTATTTATATAGGATTTCCTCATCTGTTCGAAAAATGATGAAGTATCGAATAATCTGCACTCGTCATACCGCGGAACTAGCCTTACCTCCACTCTATCGTCAAACCTTACCCTCTTCATGGCAGTTCTACTTGTCTAAAAAACAATGCCCGCTTCTTGTGTTTTCTAATGTAACGAATCACTTCTTTAAGTGAAACACCAGAGGTCAATGGTAGGCCGTAGTAATATCTGTATGTCTCAGGATTGAATCTAGGTATGCGTTCTCGTAGCGTCATATCTCTAAAAATAAATGTTCTTTTAATACCGTGCCGCCACTGAGGGATCTCAGCGACCGTATACTGATCGTTTGACACTGTTCTGTCCATATATTCCTTCAAACGTTGAATAGGTCGATCAACGTTAGTGTTGTGCAACAGATATGAGTTTAGAAGAAGAAACTCATCCGAGTTTGCGCCGGTAAATTCATGCCAGCTTCTAAACAGGTTTGGTTGCGTTATTTTATACTCACCGGTTTTCGTTACCAAAGAGATGCCGAATTTTTCGCACTGCAGTGGTACTGTGGGTAATGCAATTTTCAAGAAATCTGCTGTGTACAGTCCTTGACATATGTTGTTCACTGCAGCAAACGGTTTACCCCGCCTTCCCATTACACTACTAGGCATTGGGCCGTAACTTACATTGTAACTTATGTTTAAGTAACACCGCGACCGCAGTGCACGTCTATAGAGTGTAACGGGGGATCTAACTGGTATACTGCGCTCAGTCAACACTATACACTTAGTGGCATAAGGTATATCACAAGCATACTTCAACATCCTTAAGTATATCTGAGTAAAGTTCAAACTACCGTGACTGTTACTGAGTTTCAATATCGGCTTGCCAAAGAGGTCGGGGAACGGTCTAAACCGAGACAGTAGGTTCATGGGTTTCACGCACCGTACCGTTTAGCATGTCCTCATGGTAAATTACCAATTCAATAGGTACATTCTTCTCCTGACACTCGGCTATAAACGCTATCCACCTATCTCTGTTGTATATACGCTGGCTAGATGAAATCATCAACAGCACTATTGGCGGTAAGCTCCTGCTGTAGCAACCTGGTCTTCTATGACGCCAACAAAGTCTATTATACGCATGACCGTGTGCACCACGTCTACTGCAATAGTTACCGCAAAACCTTTTCTTATCTGCGTAATACCACGTGCAAAGATTAGAGCTTACCTTTGTAAGTCTCTTGATACCACCGCAACCGGCATCTGCATACCTTCTAACGTCGTTGTAGTAATAGATCCGCGTACTCATAGTGACTCAAGGAAAGTGTCAACCCCAACGCGGTATCTGCCCTTATAAAGGTCGCGATCCTTGTCTATGACAAGAAATCCATGCTTGTCATTCCACGCTAGAGTGCATAGTTTTTTCAAAGAGTCATACGGCATGTCTGTATTGATGTGATCAGCGTACACGTGTTTAAGATTCATGTCATCCTGTTTAAAGAGTATTAAAAAAATTTGCATTGTCTCGTATCAGTTGTTTGGGGATCCTGCTGTACGTTTGGCCAAGATAGAAAACATCGATATTGTTGTGACGGCCCATAGTGAAATAAGCGCGGATGTTGTCATGCTTTTCACACGCTATGTCGTCGAAAACCATAATGGAATGCGGTTTGGCTTCGCTAGGACTTATAACGGTGTTATTGTCATCTGAAGGAAAGTAACCAATCTCTTTAGGCAATACCTTTGCAAGAAATTGGTATTTGGGTTGATAAAGTGATTTAGAAAAAACGTACACGTTCTCGTAAACAAGGCCGTTTGGATCAAACAAGAGGTTGAACAGCACGTTGGTTTTACCGCAATTAGAAGGCCCTGCAATAATACAGCGTATAGAGTTTGGTAGGAGAAGACCGTGCTTGCTTTTTTCCAAATCTCCCCCTCCACCCACATACCGGTCAAAATTAGACACGGGTAGCTCCAGAGACTGCTTTCACGACACGCATTCCAGCTGTTACTGACTGCGCATCGTAAATATCTATGTTTAAATATAGCTTGCACCAGCAGTCGCTCTCTCTCTCTCTCTTGGACGGAACATTAAGTCCTCAGATAATATGCTTCTTGTCTATCCACGTATCACTTGTTTTATCGAAACCTGTCCATCTAACAAGTACTTTATCTTTTTTTCTTTTTAATACTTTTTCAATTAGATAAACGTCACCAGTTTTTGCTTTGGCTAGTTTCCTCTTTGTAAAAAACCACCTTTTAACACAGTCCCGCTAGAGTCCATCAGAATGTATGTCTTTGGATTGCTCGGTTTCACGGCGAACACTGTGAATATTTCATTCGTCCAGTTCGGCATGTAACCTTTTTTAAAAACACGCTTGTACTTGCTAATTCTTACTTTATCGTTCACGTTGAACTTTGACTCGATCTGTTTTTTCCCTTTATTTCTTCTCGATTTTTCGATACGCGTCAGAATAAGCTTTACGTGTTTTTCCCTCACATCCTTCGGTTTCATACCGATGCTCCTGTGAACGGACGCGTTGTACTCCTTAACTATTCTCGGTAACATGGAGAGCCACTCGTAATTACCTCTAGCAGTAAACAGTTTCCACATTTTTTCTTTTAGCGTCCGATTGAGCCGTTCTACTATACTTGCTTTAAGCTCTGAGTAAGTGTTATAGTGATTTATTTCGTACGCCGTCATCAGTTTGTTAACATGAATGTTGAACCATTCTTTACCCTGATCGGTCTGAAAGTTCTTCATCTTATGCTTCTTCACAATTGGTTTCTAACGCTCTCGCTACCTCTAATCCGGTTTTACTCTTTAGCGGTACAGCAAAAGCAAACTTTGTTAAGCAATTTATCATCGTAAGTATGTATTTCATACCTTTGTTTTCACCAGCGTACGGTAGCATCTCTACAAGATCCGCTTGGTACAAATCGTCTTTACCTTTCAAGGTGACGCCACGCCTCTTGAAATTGCGACGAGCCGGTCTGTGTAGCTCGTTAGCTATTGCTTGACGCTTGTCCATTACGCAAATGATGAATATCTAAGTAATCTTTTTATATTTAAACCCCCTAAATTCTACAGCCCCTCCACCGCTGTAGACCGTGGCATGCTCCAAAAGACGCTAGTTCATGCCTCCGTTATCCCCCTGGCATTACCGATGGTTGTCAACACTCTGATCGACTGTCAACACGCCGACCGGGAATACCCATACAGCCCCAACCAACGCTGTATGCTGTGATGGGACAACGAGTTCCCACCTCCCTTCCTTGTCCGTTGAACAAGGGTATTCTCTCGAGCAGCGATAAAGACCGAGAGTATGATACTATATTCCCTTTAGTAGTGGTAGTAGGATTGTGGAAAGAGTTTATATAATCTAGAGTCTGCAGAGGCATAAATCGGATTAGTGGCTGAAATTAGCCTTATTGCATACTTCATATCATTATACACCTGCTGACGTAAACACGGGTTTCCGAGCGCTTTAACAGGGTGGTGGACGCTAGAGGTGCCCGTCCAGTGAAGGTTTCACCCATCTACATGCGTGAGTCCTCGCACCTTACATGGTCACACCTCGTAACGACCGAAGGAAAAGTTTGTTTCTACGGTGTTTAGACCAAACCTCCTCGTCACCCCGGCTCTGGAACCGCGAATACAACAGCGCAGGAAGTGCGTCACAACATGTGTTGACCACATGTGCTAGTAGAGGCGCCGTTCTGCCACGTATCCCGCTCTCAGTACTGAGTTCGGCTCCGTGCAGAGTGCTACCAATTATTCTTGGTGCGTATCACCTATACTCGTTTCTCGTTGATACGTTTTTAATAATACCACTATCACGATCATCCTCTGCGTCATCCGTGGTCTCCAGTGCTAGTGATTAGTAGTTTTTTGCGGAATTCGCAATCAGGATATTCGGGTGAGGAAGATGAAGAACCAGAATATTTCCGGTGTCGTGGTGATGGTGGATGGAGTACGACTAAAGGGAATACAGTACAGAGGTAAATTTATTCATTATTTTCTCATTTTCGCTCCAAACTCAATTCGACTGTGACAATAGACTCATTACTTGTTAACATAATTCTGTATTGTCAGCATAAGGTACCATCTAACTGGTTTTTGACATTTTACAATAACCATAAGGCAGGGTTCCATACTCACCTTCGCGTCTGCGTTTTGGACCTGTAATTTTGAAAACCTTTGTCTCTTTGACAGTAACTATTTGCCTGGACTTTGTTCTCCTAATTCTGTTTTCTTCAATATCGAGTGTTACCCAGGTTTCACTAAGAACCATTTCTTTTAAGTTTTTCAAAATTTAGATTTTTTGAAGTTTTTAGGTTAAGAGTGAGACCCTTGATTTTGCAGACAGATACAAAATCGTTTTTGTTTGTGGAAAAAACGCGATAAGCATACGTCTTTGGACCACCGGAAACAAATTCTACAATATGAGATCCGGGACCGTAGTCTTTAGCCAGCTCGTCTGTCATCTGCCCTAGGTAGTCGCCGGTATTTACTCTGTACAAGCCATTTTTGTATACGTACACAACACTGTCTGTATCGTAGTACAATACTTGTTTACCCAGTGCCTCCAGATGATCATAAAGCTTTAAACGGGCTTGACTTGTAGTGTAGGCAGCTAGGACAACGTTTACAGTGGCTAATGACTCGCCCACTTCTTCTAAATGTTGCCAGCTTACCAGGACAACGTCATCGTTGATTTCCTGTATTCTGTTTACGGCAACGCTAGAATCCATACACAGCTTAAACAGTTCCTCAGGGTCTCTGGTGATGAGCGTTTTTTGTCTGGTTTTCTCTCTGCCCAAACTTACCCCAGAACGAGTTAAGCATTAACTTTGCTAGAGAGCGGAGGCCTTCGTTTTTCTCTATCTTTGACGGATCAAGCTTTACTCCCTCGTGGTCGTAATAATCCTGCACATATTTTTCCTTTTCTTCGTCTGTCTGACACCATGATGGATAGCCGGACGCCTCTTGTTTTATCTTTAGAAATTTGTCGATAAAGTCTGTAAACAATCCGCCCGTTTCGAAAGTGGCTACGTTGTACTCCCACAGCTCGTACATTTCAACAACTCTATAGCCTTTTTCAACTGCCTTCCGTACTTCATCCATCGTCCATGTGCCAATCAACGCCCTTTCCTCGTCACTGTGTTGACAGTCATCGTTGTTGAGCTCTTCGCCACAGACATTGCACAGTACAAACATTAATTTGTCATTCATTCTAGCTGGAAGCACTGGATGATAAAGATCTTTTGGAGGTAGCATTTTGCACTTTAGCAAGCCCTCAACCTGCATTCCCCTCTCTCTGCACTCTTTGTCACCAATATAGATGGTAGGATGGGATATCGGATATTTACCGTGTTTACAAACGTAGGGATATAGGGAGCATACGTCCACATACTGTATTGTCTCATCTTCCGTACACTTGTAATACGTCATGGCATTTCCGGTTCTTCCTCCGAAAAATGCGTCTCGTGGATTGAGCGGTAAGGTGTTCAACACGGGATGGTTTTCCAAATATGTTAGCTCCTTTTCTGATTTTAGTTTATTAAAGTCACACTGCCACATCTCTACCACCTCATAAGGTGTACGTGACAGCTTCTCGATTTTGGCTCTTGTCCTCTCGTATCTGAGTTCGAGGGTGTCAGAAGGATCTTCTTTCAACGGTTCACCTCTTTTGTACGGGAAACACTTTGGACATCCGTGATAGTAACAACCTTGAAATTCATATATTCTGTCTCCATCAAATCCATCCACCTTCATTCCCTCAATGTTGACCTCTCGCTCTCTTCCTGCGTGCTGTATTCTAACACCTCGCCGCTCTTCTTCCCACGTCAACCATTGTAAAGAAATGCCAGAATGATTGTCCACTAATCTGTATCCTTTCTTTGGCAATATTCCGATTGTTTCAGGCTTTAAGAAATTACGCCTAAACGCTAGGTTACATGCGCTAGCTAAAACGGCTTCCAGAAACGGGTCGACATTGCATTCGGCTAAAAATAGGGATCTAAATTTAATACACGCCTTTGCCAGTATGTCAACGTCAGAGATGCAATATTCTATCAATTCCTTCTGAAAGTCAAACACATAGTTATTGCATACCTGTTCATTGTGCCATTTCTCGAAGTCTTTGTAGTTCTTTTCAAACATTGACTCTGGGCAATAGAATACTTTTGCTGGTATCGGTCCCACGTAGTTTTGGGTTTGCGATCGTGTTGAACAGATGAGGGAAGTAGCCTTTCTTCATTTCGGGACCAAGATCAAAGGCTTTAGGAAGAGCGGACAGTGACATGGGAAAGTAGTTGAGAGAGTCAATGAAACGTACGTTGTCAAACTCCAGCAAAATTACTTTTGTCCCACGAGTAATGACTTCCGGTGTGAATTTGGTCTCTTCCAGAATATATCTCAAGATGAATTGGAAGTCGAATCCTTGTCCGTTATGAGCTATGACGCACACGTCTTTGTATGGTTTGCGAATTTCCATTACATAGTTCATAAAACTGGATATTGGGTCTTCCTGAAAGATTTTTCTGCGTTGGAGGCAGTTTTCACAAAACTCGTTATTATTTATACATTGGCTACAGAACTGTTCTGAGACGCACAAGTTAGCTTTGTGAACCTTGATGTCAGGCTCGTTCTCTAAACATTCGTCCTGACGAGTCTCCAGGTCAAAGAATATGTACAGAAAGTTATCATTCTTAGTGGGTACTTTGTTTTGGCGCATGTAACATTGATGATTAGCGGGTTTAAATTCTGCGCAAGTGCTACAATATACTTCACCGCATTCATGTTGTGTTTTTCTATGTTTCTTGTATATGTTTTTCTCACAGTCGAGACACTTCTGTACGTTTTTGCAGAGATCACCTTGGTGAGCAGCAAAGCAGCGCTGGTTTTTAAAGTGACGATTACACTCAGGGCAAGTTATTCCTGAATGCTCGAGCTTGCAGGGAGGTGAGATTGTGCTACAAGCAGAGCAGACATTAGAACATCGGTGATCACCTCTGTGGTCATACGGCACATGACAAGCTTCACAATAGAAATGGCAAGCGAAAGCTGCTGTCAAATTAGTTATCACGTTGAAGTGACCTTTGTGAAACAACAAGTTTATTTTGTATGAGGCTTCCGTATTGTTACCACTGAAGTATACGTCCCGCCCTTTTGCATTATAGCTGAATACTGTTATGTTATATTTCTTCAAGTGGTCTTGAAACTTTTCAAGTTCAGCTATACCAGCCCCCTCTTCTGAAATATTAACTCTTGCCTTTGCCATTAGTTTCTGTGCTCTAAATGTTTGTCTCTTAGCCATGTCCTGCCTTATTGCTTTAAGTTGAGGATCTTTTTTGGCATAGGCTTTTGCTACCACTATAGCTCGGGGCAGACACAGATTATCGCTATTCTTAATGACTACGATACCTTTTCGTCCTTTGCACTCTTCGCTGAAGCTATTGTATTTACCGGGCCTATTTCTACCTCTACCTACGGGCAGATTGACAACCGTACAAGACACTTGAAACGTATCACTAGAAGTGACAGATTCAGCGTTACTCTGTACAATACCTCCAAAGATTTTCCATAACACGTCAAGGTTAACTTCATCAGCTGGTCTAAAGGCTACGTATCCCGGATCTTTATTCTTGAAATTTAAACTGTTCAAAGTGAAACCTAGGTAATCTGTATCTGAAGCTTTAGCTTTCATTTGCTCTACAACTTCTCCGAACCCCCGCTTAATCCAATCCAGTTCAGATATTCCTTCAGGAGGACTGTTGAATTTAAACGTTGTCCTCATACCGTAAAGTCTAAACTTTTTGACATACGTTTCACTGGTGTTTACTAAATATACAGGCTCTAGCATATTTACCGACATGATATATGGCTTATTGAGAAATGTAGTTGAGGTTTATGTTAAACAAATATGACAATGTTATTTTAAATTTGTTTAAATGAACGGCTATCGTTTGAGATGGTACAATGTAGCTATACACAATGACAATGACAGAATAGTGTTAAGTGAACAAGTAAGAAGCAGGCTTACCACAGTGAAGAGCAGCACGGTTAATGACTGGCCATCGGTCGGCCGCTCTATTTATATAGCGCTCCGGTAATGTTCGGTAACCTGAGCACCTATAAATAGCTGACTCACCGGTATGGACTGAAGACTAATGATCTGCACGTGGCTCACGTAGCTCCCAGGCTGACGCAATATGATTTAATGTTTCATGTTGGTTACTGTGGAATGCACATCTGTGTAGTTATTATTGGAGTCGTTGGAATGTGCACCTGCATCCGTCACCGAGAGAGGGAGAAGAGCCGTTGGAATGCACATCTGTGTAGTTATTATTGGACTCGTTGATCGCCGGGCGCCCCGCGCCGCACGTACAGCCATATCGCGCCGCCACGCACAACTCGTCCTCCGTGGTCCAGTGGTCAGCGCGACAGTCTCGCATTCGTAGGGGTCCGGGTTCGGATACCGGCCGCCGGAGACACAAATTTTTGTTCATCCGCCATGACACCGTCCGCCATCGCTCGTCCGCCATCGCTCTCGTAAGGTGGGGGGCTTGCTGCTCTCCCATTGGCTGGGGGGTCGTCGCAGGGGGTCTAGGAGGGGGCGGGGGTGTGGGAGGGGGGAGGGGAGGGGGGCAGGGGGCGTGGCCTAGCCGCCATTGCTGCTTTCTCATTGGTCCAGAATAACTCCATAAGAGCCCATGTTACGGCCAAAGTGGCGCCCGTTCTACTTGTGATTTCAAAGAAAATAATATAAGTAACTCATCCGTAACTTCTGGTCCTGGTCCTGGCTATAATGTATCCTGGAGGAGTTTCCCGGACGTGTTCGAAATAAAACTTTTCATAACGTTTTGATCATAAATTACTATAGAAAAACTTACTGAACAAAATGATGTATCTTGTTGTTTCTATGGATATACATAATTTTTTATACATTGCACTGTTGGGTATGATTCAGCTGTTTCATTATTTAATTTTAACGTTAACTTGTGCAGGCATGTTTTTTCTTGGGGTCACGTCTCTAACTGAAATGCAGCAAAATTCCCGTTTATGCAATTATATAGTCGTAAGTTCTATATTTACAAATATATCAATAAATGTATCTATAACATGTTTGGTTTAAAATGCAAACCCACAGACACGTGTGCCATGACATTTAACTATACAGCCACATATACAAAACGTACATAGGTTTTGTAACATATCAGATTCGAGTAGTCTATAATACAGTGTACTTTTATGAATATTCCCCAAGAACTATTCCTAATCATACTTCATGAATACGTAAATAATAATATCATATAATCATTTGAAACAAGTTATTTTACCTTTGGCCCTGTTGAACCTTTTAAGGAAAATATTTATATCCATTGAAATATAATTACATGTTTTTAAACTCAAAATGTTAAATAACAATTTACGCTAAATATTGGCTTTATTAAAAAAAAAGTTAAAGTTTCATTTATAAATTTACCGTCAACTCTTCATTAAGAGACTTTGAAATGTCTGCTGTTTATTACGTTATTGTAAATATTATACCGTCATAATGTGAGTTTTTAATTACCTGACTGCTAAATAAAGCAAAATATATTTAACTTGTTTGAGGATTAGCTGAAAGTGGTACCAAAAGAGTACTGACTGTTATAGCCGTCTGATCCCAAAAGAGAAATAAAATAATCAATATTACGGCTGTTTAAGGTCTTTATTGGCGTTCTTACTTACTTATTTTGACTGGAAAAAGTGCAGTGTAATTATTGATATGAGGTGTTAGCTCCTAGCGATATTATATATAATCACAGCTTTGCAGCCAAATTTTCCAGTAATATTAGGCGCTATCCCTTTTTTTTAGATATTCTCAGTTATTGTACTGGAAATTTGTTTACGCCATTGGTGAATATTTATACCTTTAAAGATTTATAGCCAATGCATCACTTAATTATGTAGAGTTATTCATTAAATTTTAAACGCCTTTGCCAATAAATCAGGGTGTAACACGGAAATAAAGAATTATTCCAACAGTTGATGTTATAAACTAAAGTTAGACACTTGCATTGTTATTATTAAACGGTTATTTTAACTTGGAAATATGATATGACGTATTGTTATAATGTTAAGAAAAGTTGTTTCCAGGAATGTATTTTAGCCAGATTTTTCTCTCGAATACGAACATAATCGAAGAAGTATAGTTTAGCTACAAGTATATAATATAGCCTATTCTCTGTGATATTAGTTAGTAGAGTATTCATATAAAACAAATGCTTTTTACATTATTGCAACTACTAGCAACACTGATATTTAATACGCTTTTTTAAGAAAACAATTGACAGACGTATTTCCTAATCCAATTTCCAAGAGAAAACGGCAAATTGTAATGGAGAATATATACTTTAAGCAAGCTCTTAGAACAAATGTTTTAACTCTGTAGGTTATTATTTTATGTTTATAGATATCATAAGAGGAGGTAAGCAGAAAAACAATCATCCAGTAAAGAAATTTTAACATTTCACGGACCTAATGACAGCTTGTGTTGCTTACTAAATGATAGTCTTTGTACTGAATGGACGAAACAACATGTAGTTATATTTTAAACTGAGGTCGTATTAATACATTTTTTATTCGCAAAATTTACTTATAAGTTTAATAATTGAGGTAATTAAAACCTACAAGCACCACTTCTACACGTTACAATAAAATAATGTCTTTCCACGTTGCTGCCAAAAAGAGTAATAGTGAATTTGATTGTTCAGGGGTGAGCTCAATGGTTCCAATGTTTGAATTTTACCTACGAACGTGATAATTTACTAAAACTTTAAAATTGACTTCCTTCCCTTCGATGTCGACTCACACGGGCGGCGTCAGCATCTTTGTTCGATATTGCAGCTGTAGTCGGAAAAAGTTAAGATTGGTAAAGTTGTGGTCTAAACCATGAATACTGGAAGTACTCGAGGTTGTACTCTTAGTTAAGAGCACTCGTTAAACTTGCCTAAAACAAAATCACAACATTATTAGCCACTTATCGAGACAAAATTATAACCATGACAACATGGTCTCGTCAGAAGGACATCACCACAAACTTATCTATGAATTAATCTTCAATTAAAACATCATAAAAGGTAAAAATAAGTTTTTATGTACAATTTTACTTCCTATTACATTCAAATTAGGTGTCTCGCATAAAAGGGCTATTTTATAATGTGAAAATATAACATTTTACTTACTGACAAGGCGTTCTAGGTGTTGCTTTGTAGCAATATGTTCAGATACAAAGTTCGAGAGAGAAATTATTATAAAGCGTACCAATTAGGTTATTACCACCACCAAGAATGTAGTTTCAAGAACATCAGATTAAACTTATGCTAACCAGTAACTAGTAACAGGGCTTCGATAATATGTGTTATATAAAATGAAAATAAATAAAGTCACAGCTTCTATGACGCTCAGCCTAATTATATGCACCATTATATAACTCAATCTTGCCTATGTAGTAATTTCATGCAAGGTTTTATACCAAGTTTTCTAGTAAGCAACCGAGGATAATAAGTTATATATTGTCAGCAAAGTTTAAAATTGTCTGCAATATATTATAATTTATTTTTACTCTACGAATAAAAATTTTACTTATCAAAATCTTACATGATAGTATTAAGTTTGATTACATATTTATTAATTCATTTATTTTTTAGTTCCATCATTGTTGCCCATAAGGCTTTTGCAAAAATATTCGTTTTCACTTATTGCAATCCCATCCGTTAACATGCACTAATATCAATAACTTTATTCCTGAAATATAATTTTAAGCTTCATGCTAAGGTCTGTGGGTCGGTTGGTTTTCGCGATATCATACAGACTGACAGACAGACAAAATTTAAATATTTTAAGCCTCACGAGTGATAGGTTTCACTAAAGCTCAGTGAAATACTTAAATGTTTTTTTTTATATAACAGAAATAACATAAGTGACATACTGTGGTACTATAGGAACGCTGAACTGAACATGACGGGTACCAGATCCTAACAGCAAAATTGACGTACTTCCCAGTACAAGTCAATAGTTGTCAAAAATTTTAAACCTACATTTACATTTTTTGAGCCTTATAACTATTATAATATTAAAACTTTATTGAATTAGTAGAATTAAGGGCGTAAAAATACTTTTGTGGTTAACAGTTAATTTGAGAACCACGGACATCATAACAACAACATAATAAGAAGCAAGCACTGAAATTATTTAAAGAATCAGATATCACAAATATTTTCTGTACAGCTTATAACTGGTAAAAAAAAACACAAACTATTAACTCATCTGAAACATATTTTAACGTAGTTGGCGTAACCTTAACTAAAAATAAAGTTAGTGCTAATATTAATTTTGAAGTCATTTTGCGGGATACTTTATCTGCATGGTTGTCGAAGTCGTTACGTTTCTTAATAACATTGACATTATTAAACTGTTGTAGATCATTTGGAACCAAATCTAATATCACCTATAATAACAACTTAAGCTCTGAAATTAATTTTAAGAATAAAATTTCACAAATATTTTCTGTAAACCATACAAAGTTTTTAAAACAACACGGTTCATTCTTATAATAAATATTTTTAACACAAAACTAAAAATAAACTTGGCATGATTGTTGAAGTAGTCGTTACGTTACTCATTAACATTCACAATTACAACGTTTTAGTATTAGGGAACAGATGTTATATGACTTTAAGGATGAGTGATTACTCTAGTAGGTATTTAATATAGTGTATTTTATCAACGAATTCAAAAGACTGCAAGCAATGTAAACAGTTTCCAATATTAAATGTTTGAGGCTCTATAAAAAAGTTATGTTTGCCATTTACATTCTATTATTTCAATGATGATAGATGTTTACAGTTGTACGTATGAATAAAGTGTATAGAGCAAACAACTACAAGGCTCAATAAATAACACGATTATATATAGTAAATACTAGTATTTAATAGGTTTAGAGTAAAATGTGCATTTGACAATCAGAGCCTCAAGTTAATCCCCCGGTATCTCGGTATAAACTGTAGCACCTTTTAGAGTCTTAGGGCTTGATAGCTTTATCACTTCTATAACAAAACACTTTCAGTGTTTTTCCACCTGATTTTTTTTCACCAGCCGATTTGTTTTCCTGTTTTTTTTTTTTCCTTAACGCTCAGCTCCTATTACAAAAAATATTTTTCTGACAATGGTTAGTTTTACTATTACAAGTATTTTATATACTTTCAACACCGTGCACTTTTAGGAAGGAACTTTAAAAGAAGTATGTTAATTAAATTTGTTATATAACCTCTAACCTGGCAGTATTTAAAAATATAGTATTCTTTAACTAGCCTTAGAGTTAAATTATTACCAATAGTGTAAATTAAATATTTAAAGGTGAACATAGAATCTAACATGTTGTTTCTATAATGGTATCCTTTAAATCGGCCATTTCTAATCTCATGTTAAATGTAAAAAACACTCTGGTTGTAATCTCAGCAACTAAGTGTATATATTAAAAGATATAGACCATAATTCTTCTTAAAACTGTACAATAACGGTTTTAGAAATAATTGAGTTTTAATCAAATTAACACAATACTTTCTGAATTTTAATCTTAGATAAACTAACATTCACTAATTTTTAATTATTTTCCAATATTTACAAAAATATAAAATGCTTAAAAAATTTCTCACAGACACATTTAAGTAAATAATTCTCATAGCAATCTTTCCCTTTTATAAAATATGTATAAATTTATTTATTTAACATTTGGATAATGTATGAGAATTGTTGTAAACTGATTCTTTCTGTACACTTAGAGTACTGAAAGGATTTAAAACCTTAAATCAAATTCTTCCAGTTTGCTAACTAAATGTTTATAGAAAGGTATTTTTAATCAAGATAAATCATCACTAAACTAGAAAAAAAACTTGTAAAATTCTTTTAAAAATCACATTCCCTTTAACTGAAAACGCGTTAAAATTTTATGGGTACTCTTTCACAGTTTTAGCTGTAATTTATTAACAACTGCAAAACTAGAATGTAAATTGCTTTGGGTAATAAGAACAGTTAAATAAAAAACAACTTAGAACTGCAAATAACTAAAGTAAGTCATCTATAAGTCCTTGTCTCGATCCTGGTATTGGCCATGGTGAAGATTTTTCCACGTCCTGCGTGTTTGAACGGCTTTGAGTATTAAATTTAAAAATGAATATAGTCCCTAGCCCTTATCGAGCTTTTGGCAATCGCACTTGTTCCTGGTTCTGCTTCTACAACCTAACTTGGTGGGAGTCCTCAAATTTTGTAGACAACACTTTGGAACTTATCGAAAAACTTTGAAATATTTTTCCTTTGTTGTTTCTATGGATATTACGAAAAATATTAATATGTACACTATTATGTATGTTTTTTTTCCACTTTGTTTATATTTATTTTGGGTTTTACCTTTACTCGCTTGTTTACATCACGACTGCTACTGATATTAAACCAACTGTTGTTATCTGATTACCCAAACACATACTCACTATAGACACTCACTATAAACACCTACGAGACACGTCAACCCCCTGCCTCTCATCAACTAGAGAACCCAACAATCGATGACACTCCTGCCCCTGCCAGACCAGCACTACCCAGGGCCCACACCGAGATCTCGTGCTGGGCCACCTAAGCCTGCTTCCAGCCCTGAACTACAAGCCCAGCCGCCCACACAAAACATCACGCCGACTTCTCACCCAGCTTCCCTCCTGCCTCAGGATCTCAAGGTAAGACTAAATCAGATTCTTTCTCAGCTGACCAACATAGTGGCGTTGATGTCACGCCTCATGGACATTTTGTCCGCCACCGTCCAAGGGTAAGCTGAGAGTTTTTCAGCTGGAACGCCGATGGGCTGGCAAACAAGCGGCTGGAACTTTGTCAGCTATTAACTGAAATGGATGTGGACGTCGTCGCTCTTCTAAAGGAGACTCACTTCAGGGCGACAGATCGCTTCAATATCCCCAATTACCAGATATACCGCACCGATAGGCAGCTGCAGAACAACCGACCCGGCGGAGGCTCGGAGATTCATAGTGCATCGGCCAGTGACCCATCGTCTCCTGGCAGCAGTCCCTGCCCCGGAAGCTGAGATCACCCGGATTGCCATCCACTACAGCGGAGCCGAACTGGAGATTGCCTCCGTCTACAATCCACCTAGAAAAAACTCTGAAAACTCGCTGCCTTGATGCCCTGCTGCGTCCTGGTTCCCCTGCACTTGGTGGACACATCGAGGCTGTTTGCAGTGTCTGATCTCTCGTCAGACCACGTGCCAGTTGTCTTTGACCTCTCGTACGACGGAGCGCTATCATATCCTCCTACTCGTCCCACCAAGATCAACTGGCAACACTTTGCAAAACCACCTCGCTGACATACATCGGCCACCACCACCTAACTCCCTGCCGAGTCACCGGGACCAGCTATGCCGACAAGTACACGACTTGACTTCCATCCTCCAAGAAGGTATGACGGCCTCGTCATCTCCTCTCTCCCCGTACTGACATCACTCTACCTCTACTCGAGGAGTTGAGAGAGGAGATTCGCCTTCGACGCAGACTGCGAAGGGAGTATCAGCAGTCCCGATGTCCCCACGCCAAGCAGGACCTTCAACCGCCAGGCCAGGAAGTGCTCTCGTCTCCTGGCTGAACACAGAGCGGCTGCGTGGGATGACTTTTTTTGGAACATCATGCTGACGGTGGTGTCGGCGGGCATCTGGAAAAATCTCCAGGGCACTTCGAGGGAGAAGAAGACCAACCGACCACTTCATGGACAGCGTGGTATTGTCCTACTCCCCTGTAGATCGAACAAAGGCCTTCGCCGAAACCATGGAAGAACCAATTCTCCCCCCACGCGGATGTCCTACGACGAGGACACGTGCGAAATGATTGAAAACTTCCTGGAGGAATACCAACTTGACGAAGACGACCTACTGCCCACTGTGACTACACTTGAAGTGCCAAAGACCACATTTCGCCGCCTTCGCCCGAAGAAGGCCCCTGGCCCGACTCCTTTAGGAAACTCCAGAATTGAAGAACTTGCCGGCTTGGGTGGATCGTCACGATCACCTACATCTTCAACTCATGCCTACGCCTGGCTCACTTCCCGACCACCTGGAAGGATGCCAAGGTTGATCATGATACCCAAGCCCGGCAAGGACCCTCTCTTCCCGGAGAACACACAAGCCGATCAAATCCTCCCTCCTGCCCTGTGCTCTCCAAGATTCTGGAGAAGATCATCTTGGCGAGATTCCCTGAGGAGTTCTTCACGTCTATCAGGACAGAAACAATTCGGCTTCCGGACCCGGCCACTCCACCACCCTTCAGGTTCGCAGAGTCCTGAACAACATCACTGGAGCTATAGGAAGGAAATACCACTCCACTTCGGTCCTGATTAGACGTGAGCAAAGCCTTCGATAAGGGTGTGGCCATGAGGGACTGCTCTTCAAAGCTGTCCATCGTCCCATTGCCTACCATTGCCTAGCAGGATTTTTTCGGCTGCTCCGCAGACTATCTCCACCTCCGGACCTTCTCCGTCAGCGTTGCCCGATCCACCTCCACGACCCGCCCAGTGACATCTGGTGTGCCACAGGGATCAGTCCTCGCCCGATCCTGTACCTGTGGTACACAAAACGACTTTCCGGTCGCTCCCGAGAGTGCAGCTCTCCCTGTACGCGGACGATGCGCTCCTCACGGCCACTTCTCCCAACCTGAGGATGGCTGGGTTCTACATCCAGCGGCAGCTGCACCTACTGGAGCCCTGGTTTGACCAAGAGGAGGATCAAGGTCAACGTTGACAAATGTGAAGCCATAAATTTCACGAGGACAAGAAGACAAGCGGACGGCCGTCACCTGTCACTCAAAGGCGACGACATACCGCGGAAGACTTCAGTAAAGTACCTGGGGTAACTCCTGGACTCCAAAGCTGACCTTCACACCCCACGTCAAGAGGAATCTGTTTTCCAAGCGAGAAAGGGCTTCGGCAGCATTGGTGCCCCCCTGCTCAACTCCACGAAGCTAAACCGACCAAGACGAAGGTCCTGCTCTTAGCAAACAAACGGCTCTGATACGACCAGTTGCTCACATATGCGGGGCCCCAGCATGGTACCAGACCTCTCACCTGCAAGACCGCAAGGAGGCAGTTGCTCGCTGTCCAGAGCCTGTGTCTCCGGCGGGCACACTGGGTCGCCCTGGTTCGTGAGGAACACCGTATTCAGGGGCTTCGTCCAACGTCCCTACCATCAGGAGCTTCGGTAGAAGGCCTGACATCGAGCCTTGAGGAAGCTTCAGAGTCCTCACCGTGGGATCACATCCGTGAGCTTCGCGCCCAGGAGGTCCCCTAACTGCGTCTTCCAATGGATGACTGATGACATCGACTACAAATTCGACTGCACCACGGACACTTCACCCCACTGACAGTAGCGAAAGCTATTAGGCTTTGACCCTTCAGACACAAGGCAAAAAGCCTGACCGGCAGAGGCCTTGAAATATGTGGGGGATCCACCCCCCCCCCCCTCAGTCACAGCGACTTGGACCTAGGAACTTTGGTGTGACGCTCAGAATTTGAAAAGTGATTCAACCCAATTCTCTCTGCACGCTTAGGGTACACAGAGGATTAAAACAGCCCAAACACAAGTTTAGTAGCCTTCTATAACAAAAATCAAGGAATTTATTTGAAAATAAAAGGAAATTAAACAAAATAATACATTATATTTGAAACTTCTATTTACTTTGGAATCAGGTAATCGTTTTAATATAAACTTTTCATGAGTTTTGTGTTTGTAAATTTAATAGTCACTAAAAACTAAAGTGTAAATTGCTTTTGGGTACCTATTGAGTCATTATTAGGAGAAATTGTGGTTAATCAATAATAGAAGTAACTCATCCTTGTAAGTTCTGGTCCTCGTCCGGCTTTTGAACATCACATTGTACTACATGTGGTGGTTACCTGACGTTCTGCAATTTTGAACGGACTTTGGAAATGCTGACACATACTCGTAATACTATTTAATGATAAAAAAAAATAAAATATCAGACCTTTGTTGTTTCTATCGATAAGAAATAATGTTTTTGAGTGGAGACTTTTAATTTTATATACCATATGGGTGTTTCATTCTTTTATATTTTGGCGTCTTTTTATGTCAAGGATTAACTAATAAAAACAGGTTAATTTCTACTTGTCTGATTCTCCTAAACATATACATTATATAGAGAAACCATAATATTCATAAGTTAATCACTAAGATATAATTTCATAATTGTTTTTTGGAATGGTTGCTTTGTAAATATCCCTCTGGGCATTACCTTTTAGGCGAAAAAAGAGCGGATTATTAATGTATTCAGAGTGAAAAGCAAATTATACGCTTTGATATAGTAAATTGCAGTTATTTTGAAGATTGAGTGGTAGAAGTTCCCATGACTTTGGGAATCATTTGTAGAGCAGGGAATTTTTTCTGGAGCATACGTAGAGCGAGGGAACCCTTCATCTAGGTTTTTCTAACTGTGGGGAAAAGTGGAATCGAAGTAAAAATATTTTATAGTAATGGAGCATCCATATAATAAGTGTCTCTCTTTTTTTCTTCTTAGTCTTTAAAAGGGCGGCCGATTTTTTTCTGCTATGAAAGCATTGAGAAGCAAAAATAAACCACATTTCAACTTCAGTAGTCTCCAAACAATTCATAACAGATCCTCCTTGGAGATTGCAAAAACCATTGCGACCATAAATGCCAGTGATAAAACATCCCTTTTAACTATCACAACGTATTGAAATATGAGTAGGTATTTAAGATATTTCCTTAGGTTTCTCTACGTAATCATACAAACAGATCATTCTCTAAAATGCCCTGTCCTATGGAGATATTCCTTATTCATGACAACAATTCCGTGATTTTGCGTACCCTTTTACAAAGAGGACCACTTCTATTTTAAATGACAAAAACTGGACGTTCACAAATAAGATTTGTAGGGATTAGAAGTAAACAAAATCCTTAGGAAGCCCCAAATAAGTATTTGGTAACCATTCTTAAAATTTTTACCCAGCAGGGTTCACTTCTGGCTGGGTTTATACCTACCAGTTCAACCTCCCACACTGGCACAGCAAAAACCGATGTTGCCACTTCAATCTGGGCAACCTTATGATGTCCAGTAGTGGCACTTCAACTAACCGCAAACGTTGAGAATTTCTGAGGTTCAAGGACAATTCGATAGGTCCTAGTTTACTGTGGGAGATGACTGTTGGAGTTGGCGGGTTTGTTCCCTAACCTCAAAGTTCTTGTTAACCTCAAACTAGGGAGTGCCACCCACCTGCCTCACTTTGACTGGAGAGGGCTGGTTCAGAACCGGCCTCCCCCTCTCCCGGGGAGACCATGACTTTGGAGATTGTAGTGCCCTAATTCTTTCCTCATGTATCTTAATATAGAGGCGGCCCCTACTACCTAACCTTGCCTATCCTGAATATCCTGTCCACTCCCGGAAGCCAGCGCAAAGTTCTTACAGGGACTAAGTGCAATTTATAAGCTTTCTTGTCTAAGGGGAAAAAACATTCTAAACATTAGAATGATGTATTGGATGTTATAATACATAAAATACTTCTTCCTTTTTTTAACTAAAGTAATCTATGTACTTATTTTAGCTTGGATTATATGGAAGTCTTGAAAGGAAGAGAATGCACTACTGCCAGTGTCGCTACGAATACTATTTTTGGGAAATAGAAACACTAGCTCCATGAAAAACTAAGATCTCACAATTTATTTAAAAATAAGATATACTGTGTGGGGGTTCTAAAACTTGTGAATTAATTATTCTAATTGTTAGACTATCGTATCAGAGTTATAGTTTTCATATGTTGAAGATTTTAAAGACAGCAAAATCATCAAATTCAAGAAAGTCTCAGTTCTTTTTTTTTATACTGTTTAAGCTTTTGGTGGATTTTAAATACATATCAATAAATTATAACTTTAAATGTTCAAACTGAAAATAAACGGATGTTAATCATAATTATTAAATTAAGAATTTTAATAAAATAAAAAATAAAATTTCTTATGGTTAGTTGTATGGAATTATTAAATACCTCTTATTCAATTGATATATTTGCTGCTTAGAGAACATTGTTTAAAGTAGTTGACTCCAGCAATGCTCCCTCTTGATTTAGCAGTTCAGCTTGACGACGATTATGTGCTGCATCGACCTTTTTTATTTTGTATGAAAAAATTTTACTATTATTTGTAATTACTTATACAGTGTAAAATTGAATTTTTTTAGTTATATTGGAACATAATCAGGAGTTTCTATTACTGTATTATACTTCGTCTTCTCTTATTTACTGTTTTCTGTAGAAGAGAGATCTGGTTTTCTTTTAGGAAAGCTAATTGGGTAAATTTAAAAATTATAGACCATATTCTCTGTTATAAAAACTTCCGCAAAATATGTGTTTGAATATGTATTGCATTTAAACAATCGAACATGATTTATAATGATTTTTAAATCATTGTCAGACTAACATACACCTACTTCAACTCATTTTTAATATTGATCCTATTGAACATGCCAGAAAGATTGGTGTTATACATAAGTTATCAAATCCCTTTTCATAAACATATCTCTTTTAATCACTTGGCCAAAATTGCTCATAAATTAACTATGATGTAAAGTCTTGTCCGGATAGTAATCTATACAATGCTAGAATTATGTATGTTTTTGATATATTCCCTCTTAGTATTATTTAAAAATTTTATCAAACATGTATAAACCAATTTTTTAACATTGGATGTTGTATAGGAAAACAATTGTTAAACTGACTCTTTTTTTCTTTGCGGATATTATATAATTTTGGACAGTAATAATATAGGAGAATGAATCATAAAATGATTCTTTCTGCCACACTTAGAGTATTGAAAGGGCATTTATAATATATAAAAACATAAGTATCCAGTTCTTTTTTAAGTTTGCAGAAAAATATACGAAAAATAATTAAAGCTTTGGACGATGTGTTGGAATATGATTTGAAACTGATTCTTTTTGTACACTCTTAGAGTACTGAAAGGATTTTAAATACATAAATCTCACAAATGTGTTTTTAGCTTACAAAATATACGAAAATAATTCTTCAAGCTATTAAAATTTTTATCAGATATTTAAAAAAACGGATAGTATATGTAACTTCTACGGATGATGTGTTGGAAATGATTGTAAACTGATTTCTGTACACTTAGAGCACTGAAAATTTTGAAAATATAAAGATCTCAAAGTTCACTTTTTTCTCACAAAAATATACGTAGTATATTTTTTTGTTGATTAGATAATCTTCCTCATTGTAAAAAACATATTACTTGTAAATGCGTTTATAACTAAATAGATAAATAAACTGTTTCCACTGTACAATATACTTTTTAAAAACAGCAATTTATTAATAATTCCTTAGGAGAAGCAATAATACTATTTTGATAAGTTTTTTAATAAGGTGTGTAACGTTTTACTGGTCACATGAAGGTTAGCTTTGAAATTTAAAATAAACTTTTGTGAATGTTTAAAAATAAAAGTAAATCTTCTAAAATAAATAAAAAACTATAAAGATAAAACTTCTTCTTTAAAAAATAAAAACTGGATTTAATTAAAAATTAAAACTTCTTGATGACCTTTAAAATTTCAAACTTTGTAAATATATTCTTCCACTCCCAAAAATGTACAAAGTTCGTACAGCTTTTCATTCAAAATATTTTTTCAAAATTCAAGAACTTTTTACACTCTAATCTGATCTGGCAATTCTTTCACTTTAATTAATCTTCAAAATTCAATTTTTATTTTGTTACTGAATTTTCTTTACTTTACTTTATAAAAAAGTATTCTCTTCAGTGTTAGACCAACATAAACAAATTCTTCAGTGTTAGAGATTTTAAATAAATCAAAAAATTGCTGAAAGCATCCGCAGGTTCGATGACGATTAGGAATAAGAGTTACTCTAAGCACTACTACTCGTTAACAATCACTTTCCGATGAACTGAGATGGAGGTACGGAACACGTCTACCTCACCCCACCTCTCAACTTCGTTATCCAAACACTGCCATCTGCTAATGCGCGCCCTCGTATAGTACAGTCCTTATCATTCATGTGGGCCTACTCCCTTCCACCCGGTAATCCCAGTTACCCCAAAATTATTATTTAATACAATCGGTACAAAATAAATAAATGTTTTGAAAAATTAGTGTGTAAGTAAAGAAATAAATATATTTCATTTTAATTTTCAATAATTGTATCGTGATTTGTTTGTAATATTAATAACTCATGTATATGAATGATAAAATGAAAGCTGTAACACTTCGTAATAAACATAATTTTGCAATGTTTATTACCAATACTATTAGGGTAGTCACACAGCTAGCTGTTAAATTAACTTCTCCATACTTAATTGCATAGTTAGACAATGAATATTCTACGTGTACTATAAGAGAATTATAATTGCTATTTTTACTGCGCGTTACGACGGGCATAGATATTTTTATTGTTGAAATGTAAAAAAGATAAACCTATGTTTCATATTCAATTATACGATAAATTTTTGCTCAGCTATAACTATAAACCATATTAGAGTATTTTAAAAATATTAACTGTTTTATGAATCGAATTTGTGCTTAAAGAGGGCTTTTGATCCATATCTGCAGCAGGACGTAGTCCTTTCACGCCAAATCAATTTCTCTCTTCTTATAAGAAAACCAACTTCCATTGAAGTTATTTTGCTTGGAAATATAATTAATATCAAGTAGTCTACAATATGGTATACTCATTTGAAGTTTGCATCAAAATTTATAAAATTATGAAAAATAATTATTATAAAAAAATACTTCACTAATTTAGTTTCTAAACACGCTTGACTTCAGAATATTGAAATTTTTTATTGAAATTTTTCATTCTTAAGTAGCAACCGTGTATATTAAGATTATTGTTAATGAAATATGTGCGTTCCATTCGGAACTCAAACTCTGACCCTTTACGTGGGATAGCTGAGTCGGTAAACACATACTAACCCAGACAGTATAAAGATGTCTACCCAGGCACATTCCTAATAATATTTCTTTAGCGTGTGCCCAATAGATAGAAAGTCGATCACTGATATTAATTATTCTGCTAGCATACACTTATTTTTACTTATATTCTCAATATTTATTCCATGAAAATTACGTTCAGAAAAAAAGGCGGGTTTGACGTAAGTAAGAAAATAACTCTCTGTTATTAAAGTAATTGACCTTTCATAAAATATTTTAAAAACTTATCTCATTACATGAAGTCAATAATTCGTTTATCTTATATTCCAAAACGATTCTCCTGTATTCTTTGGGCACAGAGGGAGAGGGATTATAAATAGCCTAAAACACAACATTTGCAGTTTTTAAAACAAAACTGTACTGGGCCCAGTGCTGTACCTGTGGTACAAAATGACACCCAGTCATTCCAGGATGTTCTCATCGCCCTCCTACGCTGACGAGACGCCACTTTTACTACAGTATGGTCGGCCAACAATCCGCCAATCATGTGCCTACATGAGAAAGTAAAATGGAACATCTGGACCCGTAACTGAGGAAGTGAAGGTCAGGATCAACACTCAGAAGACCGAGGCTATCTGGCTTCACCAAAAACCCGCAGTATCCGGCCCAGCGTCGAGACAGAATTCACTCTGCAGGGGGACCAACTAAGGTGGACCAAGTCCCTAATTAAATACTTGGTAGTCGTCCTTCAACAGGACTATTAAACGACTGGAATTGCCGACAAAAAGAGGATCCGCCTTTGGAATAGCCCGCCCGTTAAGGGCTGTCGGCTCTACTGCAGGCCTTCTCTCCGGACTTCCCATCAACACGAAGCTGCTGCTCTACAAATACGATAGTCCGCCCCATCGTGGACAAAACGCGCGGCTCCTGTCTGGTAATCCACACCACCTCCAAGACGACCAGAAGGCACTAGAAAACTCTTCCAGAAACCAGGGGACACTCCGCCAACTGACGACACACACAATGGTTTGTCCAGAAAACACGGTCGTCCTACGTTCTTGTAGGACTACAACAGCCTGCATGACTTCATCACTTCTGGCCAGGCGAGAGCCAAGTATGCAGCAGCAGCTGAATCAACGTGGGCTGGGATCAAATCCGTGAGTGGGCAACCCGGGAAGCCTCCATCCGTGGAAAAATCCCACAACTAAAAGTAATATTGGAACGACCCACCATAAGAAAGACTAAATGTACTAAACAAAAAACAAACGACTCCGCCCACTTTCACTTCACTTCCGAACCTACTACAACTACTTTTCACACGACCTAAATAAAACCACACACTTAACAATTCCCCACGACCCAACGCAAAAATAGCCCCCCCTCTTGGGGGCCTGAGCCGTACTGGATTGATCAGTAGCCATTCCGCTTGTTGCAGAGACCCCTACCACAGAAGGGACGAGAAGTCCCGGCCTACCGCTGCCTTGCCTGCCTGCCTTTACCCATGAGTCAATAATTCGTTTTTTCTAATATTCCAAAACGATTCTCCCCTGTATTACTAAGGGTACAGAAGCGGAATTATAAATAGCATAAAACACAAAATTGGTTAGTATTTAAACAAAGCTATGATTAACCTTAATAAATCTAGAATCACAACTCAATGAAATTATTAACACGTATTATGCAATGTTGTTATTAGGAATAGTGTTGTTCAATGCAACTTTTCAGGTTTTCTGTCACTAAAACTCAGGATGTGTAAAACTGCTTTGGTTAGTGAGAGATCGAGAGCAGATTGCTGTGAATTTCTTAAGAAAATAATATAAAGTAATAGTATTTCTTCTGTAAATTCTGGTCCTGGTCCTGGCCGTAATCATTATCCTGGAGGAGTTTTCCCGGGCGTGCTCGAAATATAAAAAAATTTCATCATGAACTGAGATATAGAAAAATTGTTTTGAACAAAATCTTTATCTTTTTGTTTTTATTGATATATCGTAATTTGTACACGTAACCCGTATTGTACTCTTGGGTTATGTTTCAGCTGTTTCCCCTTATTTTCTTTTAGTTTTTTAACTGTGCAAGTCACTTTCTTACGGCGCTACGTCTATTACTGAAAGTCACAACAACACTCCACGTCCCAACATAGTCGTAAAATTCTCTAGTTTACAAATAAAAATTATAATAAACATATTTATATCAATACTTTTTTCGAAATAACAACCACAGGCACGTATCAAACATTGAAATTTTATCTATACAGCTAACTATCTATACAAAACCTTACATGACATCTATATTCAAATTAAACTGCCCCATACAATGCCACTTTTTAAATGTTCCCTAAGAATTATACCCACACGTTACTTTCACGAATTACTGGTAACCCCAAATTATGAAGGAAATCAGGAATATTCCCGACATTTTCCATCGCCTCCAGTGATACAATACAATCAATTCCTACATTACATTCAAAATCCTAAAAAATCTGATATCTTCCATCAGGTAAATATACTACATCAATCCAATTCACAATTAATATCTAGGTTTAAAGTTTGTGTAAAAACATTTATTTTGGAATCTTATATTAGTAATTGTAAGGACAATGTGGCCATGATTGTATGTATTATTTAATGTGTATCAATAAACTGGAATAGTGTTAGCGTGAGAATAGTACGACGTTAGATAAGTAATATATAATACAACATTATCATTAAAAAAATTGTCATCTGCTCACCAGAGCAATCTTACAGATCATTAGCACTTTGGACAATGATATGTACAAGAGCGATAATCGCTCTTAATGGGTTGTGGGTTATTTAAGCCCTGCGAGTGCGCAATAAGTAGTCATCAGTCTCCACAGACTGGCACAGTTGAGGAACGGTTTCACGGTTGTTTGGTTCAGTCCTCCGCAGACTCGCATACAGTGAGGAACGTTCACGGTGTTTGGGATCGAGTCCTCCGCAGACTGCATGCAACAGGTCCGATGGAACGGTCACGGTGTTGGTGATCAGTCTCCGCAGGTGACTGCACAGTGAGGAACGGTCCACGGTGTTTGGGTCAGTCTCCGCAGACTGCCACAGTGAGGAACGGTCCACGGTGGTTGTTTGGGGATCAGTCTCCGCAGGACGTGCACAGTGAGGAAACGGTCACGGTGTTTGGGTCAAGTTCTCCGCCCAGACTGCACAGTGAGGAACGCGGTCCACGGTGGTGTTGGGATCAGTCTCCGTGCAGACTGCACAGTGAGGAACGGTCAACGGTGTTTTGGGTCAGTCTCCGCAGACTGCACAGTGAGGAACGGTCACGGTGTTGGGATCAGTCCTCCCGCAGACTGCACAGTGATGGAACGTGGTCACGGTGTTTTGGGTCAGTCCTCCGCAGGACTGCACAGTGAGGAAACGGTCCACGGTCGTTGGGATCAGTCTCCGCAGACTGCAACAGCGGAGGAACCGGTCCCGCGGTAGTAGGCAGTAGGCAGATAGTTAGATTGTATGTGAATTGTTGGGTAAAACATAAGTAACCACAAAAGTATAGTGTTAATAGTTTTATTCTCTCCAGTAGTAATTTTAATACAGGTGTGTGTTTTCATTTTACATTGTTGTGAAAAGAGTTGAGCCGAGTTGACTATTTATTAATATAATCATATATAATAATAGGTAGGAGGGGAGGCACGCCCTATGTCCTAGTCTGTGAATGAACCCTTGA